>NW_026605528.1:0-25874 GCF_945859685.1 Eupeodes corollae
CATTGTGTCGATCTTTACTGACGGCTCAAAGATGGAGTGTGTAGTTGGTTCTGGGATCTTTTCTGAGTCCCTAAATGTAGCTAAATCCTTTAGGTTTCCTGACTTTGCTATCGTTTTTCAGGCTGAACTGCTGGCAATAAGGGAGGCATGTAAGATACTTAAAGAAAGCCCAAACCAAAACCGAAATGCGGCTATCTTTACAGACAGTCAAGCAGCTGTAAAAGCCATTAACTCGGCCATATCCTCATCTAAATTCGTCCAGCAATGTGGCGATGAGCTTTCGAGCCTGAATATTAACCTCGGTGTCACCCTGATCTGGGTTTCGGGCCATAGTGGTATCGTGTGAAATGAACGGGCTGACGAGCTAGCCAGGCAAGGAACGGCCCTTCTTAGCTCACTTGCGGAAATGGTTAACATACCTCTTGGTGCTATGAAGGGTAAAATATTTTCTATCTACCAAACTGAATCAAACCGAAGGTGGAGCAATTTACCCAACTGCATTATATCTAGGAAGATATGGCCCACCTATAACAAAACCCGTACAAACGATCTTCTATGCAGGCTAAGGCAAGACATAGCCATGATTGTTGCGGTTTGTACCGGACATTGGCCTATAGGAGTTCATGCAGAGAAGTTGGGTATCTCTTACAACACCTTTTGCCTTGGTTTTAGTGACCAAAGAGAAAGTGAAACGATAATCCATTTCCTCTGCAAATGTCCTACTTTGGCAAACACTCGAATGAAATACGAACTTGATGAGCTATCTGAGACAAAGATTAGAGACCTAATCTTTTTTCTCAATGCTACAAAATGGCTCTAATATAATCGCTATGATGCTTCTTTATAAATCTTTCCCTTTCTATCACAGGTCAAACGAGTTTTTGGTATCAAAACGGCGCACTACAGCGCTAATTGGATCTTACCTATAGATAAAGTTTTTTTTTCACTCGTACTGCCTCTTGCCAGGAATTGAGAAATTCTCCATGAGTAATTCTTGTCATGAAAATTGCTTTCTCAAGTTATCTCTTCGAATCCGGCTTAAAACTGTAGGTCCCCTCTACCCTTAATAGCAATACTCACACCGAGGAATGGTTGAGACTTGTAAGTCACTAGGCCCTAGTTTTCAACGGACTGTTGCGCTACCTAATTTATTTATTTCTATGTTATGGTGTTGGGTTGGTTTGCCTTTCTATAAAAAGTATAGCATCACTGCCTAGCAATATGTTACCATCTTTGAACGAATGTCACCAGCCCCTCCTTATTAAACTTTATAAAGAAAGAATGGGGAACATTGTCGACATAATAATGTGTAGTACGTGATAAAAGTGGTTATTGAGTGCACTTTGTTTTATGAAATTGCCATTTAGGTGGAGTATGAGTTATAAATTCACAAAATATAAGTTCAAGTTAAAGCAATAATATTTAATTCTTTGTGGGTTAGATTTATTCCTTTCACTTAAGGGTCTTATTGATGTTTTCTTCTCTTAAAGAATCGTTTCTTGACGACGCACTTATCAGCTTAAGTGGATTTTATGTAGCAATAATTTTCTTATTTATGATTGACCACAGTTAAATGTGTTCGACTTGACATTTGGGTATTTAAAAGCCACTTAATTCGATTACCTTTTTCGGAATAGACTTTGTTATGTCAATTTGACAGGATAAATCATTGAGGAACTGCATTTCATCAAGTTCCTTCAGAAGTTGTAAACAATAGTTCACATTTTTCATATAAACTTGAATAATAACATTTTGTAACAGTTTAATCTTAACCACTAAAACTCTCGTTTCACAAACTACACTAGTGAACGTGGGCGTATACGTACTTTTATTTTCTATGAAATATAAAAACAATGACTATTTTAGTGCATCAGTTTGTGAAGCTTCTAAACTATCATGAGTTTGAATTTGCTCAGTAGTTTGAAAAAACTAATAAAAATAAATTGTTTATCGCCAACATGTATAGAAATACGGAACATTTTAACTCAGATCTTTTTAATAACTATTATTTGTAAACAGCTAACATAACTTTTCAGGAAAATTTGGTTTAAAATCTATTTTAGAAAATCTATGACTGCACATAAGTTAGCAAAAAACGAAGTACATGGTGACGACTACTGCAAGAAAAATTGCTGTCAGGTAATCGAAGGTAGTGGACGATGTATTCAAAAGAAAGATATCCTTCAAATACTTTTGGCCAATGGTAGTAAGAGCTTTATAGACAGAAATCGGGGACAGGAGCTTAACGATAACAGAGCCTTATATAGTCTGTCAAAGCTTTTCAAATCCAGAAATATAAGCATAACTTGTAAGCTGCTGCTATACAAGATAGTGATTCTGTCATTACTAACATGTCCGACTTGAGTGCTAAGTAAAAGGCACTTCAATTTAGGCGTGTTCAAGATTATTCTTTATCTTAAAAAGGACGATTCCGGAGACTATACAATAATAATTTATTTGCAATCTACCTTGATAAGTTTTGGTAAGCTCATATGAGCAAAGAGAAACCAGCTCGGCAAAGCCTTTTTAGCCCATTTTATGGTACTCTTATATGTGCCATAAGTCAGAAAGTTTGTAGCATTGGAGATGTTATTGGGGTAAATGAAGATATTTGTTCAATGAGGCCAAATCCAGATCACGGCTTTCAAACCGGTGATGATGGACTCTGTTTCAACAAATCTCTAATTTTAAATCATCAACCAAAGATTTAATGTAGCCTTATTATAAATAATATTTAAAAAGCCATGATCAAACCTTTCTCGAAAAGTTAGTAATTTTTAAGAAAAATGCACAATTCCTAGTGTCAATTAATAAACCTAAGATATTGATAAGATACCTTTTTATCTTCAAGAAAGCAATTCTAATAAGTTTTAGACTGAAGAGGTCAAACAGTAAAGGTTGTACGAGTATATGAATCTTATTACAACTTTGCTGTATACAATTTTATTCAATTTTATAGCTTTTCCTATTTATAATACAGATTCATTCATTTCGTGGTCTTAAGTTTTTTGATATGGCATTTGGCACTTGTCAAACTTAGCTGTCATTCTAGATCTTACAATATTAGTTTCAATCTTGTCATTTACGATATTGAATCGCTTATAAATTGACCGATATTTATGGTCTTGATAGTTAATCAATCGGTTGAATTGCTTAAACATTTTAAAAGGCATCATCGTAATCAACGATCAGTCGATTGTTTTTGGGTGTTAGAATAAATAGACAATAAGAACCGATTTTTCGAACAACATTTTTTTTAACGATGTAGTACTCGCTGGATAAGTAAGGAAAGAAAATTGTGTGATTTATGGTCAAAAGAGCTTTTTTAATAATTTAATAGTAAGATTTTTTTTTTTTTTTACTAAGAATGTGTATGAGTTTTATTAAGGTTTGCTCTTGAAACCAAAAAATGAATTACGCTGTGAAAAATTGTAGATTTTGTAAGAATACAAGATCCAATTTAGTATGTCCACATAAGATGTTGGATGTAGAGACTAAAGCTAGTATTAGAACGTCAACGTTAACGGTCAACACATTCGTCAACAAAAAATGCTATCAATGCGTTGACGAGAACATTGACGCTCAAGTTATAGCACATATTTTTAAGTCAACACGTTAATTCTTTTCTGTGATCGTCAAAATGTTATATCACGATGAGTCATTTTTCTTTCAACTTAAATAACTTTTCAAAAATTAAAAATATTTGCTTCAAACTTATTTTATTTCACAGAAAATATTATGTAAGGGGAGAGTAACCACACCCAGGGACACCCCTCAAGGTGGAGTACTCTAATTACTACTTTGGGTTCTTGTCATGAACGGCATACTCTCTAAATTGAAATCAAGTGGAGTAAGTTTAATAGCCTACGCTGTTGATCTTGCATTACTGGCGACTAGCAAGTTCCTACCCACTATCAGTGAACAAACCGAATACGCCCTATCGGTGGTAAGCAAAGGGACTAGGAACTGTGGGCTGACAGTCAATCCAGCTAAAACAGAACTACTGCTATTTACTAACAAGCGTGAAATACCTTCAATTGAACCCTGCCCTCTTAAAATCTCTGATAACGCATAGTATCTCGGTGTGATCTTAAATAAAAACTAGCCCTGGTCATGAATACCAAAGATAAATTCAAAAAGGCATCGATTGCATTTTACTTCTGCAATAGAATTTTCGGGAAAATCTGGGGACCAATCCCTAAAATTATCAGATGGATGTATTCGGCAATAATTAGACCAATTCTAACTTATGGTAATTTGTTATGGTGGAAAGCTTTAGAAAAGAGCACGAACCTGAAAACTTTGACAAAAATTCAAAGACTTGCGTACACTGGCATTATGGGAGCGATGAGATATACTCCAACTGCGGGACTGGAAGTTATACTCAATCTTATTCCCCTAGAACACCTTGTTCAAGAATCTGCGGCCAAAAGTGCCCTGAGATTTAGTGAAACTAAAGCCTGGATAAACAGTTCATAGGACATGTCCAGATTCTTCATAAAGTTATGGGTCATAGTACTATAACAGACTATAAAATACCTGAACTTGATTTTCATAAACCATTCCAGGCTGCCATCCCAAGCAGAGAGGAATGGATAAATAATATACCATACTCCAGTGAGCCGTCAATAGCTATCTATACTGATGGCTTTAAAATGGACACTGGTGAAGGTGCAGGCTTCTATTCTAAATCTCTCAAGTTAACCGCCTCGCTTAGGTTTGCGAACTATAGTAGCGTCTTCCAAACGGAGGTCCTGGCAGTGACAACAGCTGCTAAAAAGGTATCAATGATGGCCATACCACGAGTTGATATCACCTTTTACATTGATAGCCAAGCGGCAATAAAAGCGATTACTGCAACTGAGGTAAAATCAAAGCTTGCTTCATGCTGCCGAAAATAGCTAAAGGTTCTTGGCCTACAGCACAACATTAGACTCTGCTGGTCCCAGGCCACAGCGATATACTAGGCAACGAGACAGCCGATGAATTAGCAAGATAAGGGTCAATGCTTGACGAAAGCCAAGTTCAGCTAGTTAGCACCCCTACCTGGTATTTAAAAAAGTAAATCTCAAAAAGAATAACTATCAAGGCCGATGAAAGGTAGAGCCTTCTTGATACCTGCGGCACCACAAGAAAGATCTGGCCCTGTTTTAACAAACAAAGAACCGAAAGAATTATGCAGCTACACTTCGATCATTTGTAAGCATAATCAACGGACATAATCTGTTAGGTCATCGTATGAAAAAGATGAGAATCAGTTCAAATGATCTATGCAGAGGATGCGGTGACGAGGAGGTGCATAAAGACACTCCGCATTTTCTGTGTCACTGTCCTGCACTCTCCCATCAAAGGAAGAAACTGCTTGACAACTATTTTTTCGGGGATTTAGAAGAACTCTCTAGTACGCCAGGTACACACATTCTGAACTTCGTCAAGGCTTCTAAATGGCTTGACTAACTGATCACGTAGGTTTTTCTTATTAGCTTCAGTAGCAATACTCACGGGTATCACAATGGATCTGTATTGATCTAAGTGTGACGGTAAAGACATCAACTGTCAGCCCCTCAACCTAACCTAACCTATTAAAAGAAATACAAAAAGTTAAAAAATGGTACTAAAATTGGTAAAAATTTGTTTTAACTAAAAATCTATTTAACAAAACTAGATTTTCAAACTAAACTATTTCATTATAATATGAAAAATATTGTTGGTAACCTTGAAACAATTTTTTTAACCCATCACGAAAACCTACAAATTTTTTAGCAATAAAATCGAAAAACTTTTGAGCAATAAAAATCGGAACACGGTTTTGGAAGTTATCAATGTGTGTCGCATCCCAGCCTCTTTGGTCATGTGATCGTCAATGCTTTGCGAGTCAATACGTAAAATTTTCTAAACGTCACAATGTCTCACATGCGGGTAAACGTATTTTGGGACAACATTGAATGGGAGGTGAAATGTCAACATTTTATTAAATGACACTGTGAACGTTAGCGAAGAAAATTTTAATTGTTTAGTGACGTCAGTGACACGTTGACTCTTTCCCTTGACCGTGTAATTAAAGCTTAAGAAATGGTAATGTGCAATGGAAATCCATTGCATCGGCCACCAACTATAAAAGTATCAAAGTTTCAAGCATGAGGAATAACAATGTAACAGAGAATGCTTTCAAGAAATACAAATTAAACTAATCGGAATTTATTAGAATATAGCAAATTTGACACTTCCAGATTCTTTTAAACATATTTTATGAAGAGAAATCTGAATTTGAACTTTGACTTGACAGTTTTGTAGTCCTATAAGCCAAGAATTTTGTTTGGTTGCGCAGCAATTTTATTTGTTTAAATTCACTTGAGTGAGCTTTTGGCACTTAAGGGTACATCAAATTCCACATTCATGAATCTTTTTCACTTATGTGATGACAGCTTTTTCATTTGGCTGTTTTCCCATTTTAGGGTTAATGCTAAGATTTTTCCAACAAGAATAATATCGCAAGTAAATATTCCCACTATGCCAAAAGCGTCCTAAAAGAATATTAACACCACACAAATTTATCTATAAATAAAAACTGTAAATAGGGACATTATTTCCTTGACTTATTTTTCCCCAAATTTGTTTTTACACGCCAACAAAATTTATAACGTGTGACAATTTTATTAAATTTCGTCACTATATTTTCCGACTTAATTTAAATGTGCTATAACGTTCTTCATTTCTACAGAAAAAGATGCATACGCTGTTAAAATCAAACTAAAGTATGTTTTATAGGAAATCAAATTAAAAAACACTTCGCTATAAAAGAATCAAAAAAAAAAAGAAGAAACTTTCCACATTTTCATTACGAAAAATTCTTTAAAAAAAATAGATAGTGAAAAAAGAAAATGTGTACATGCATAAGCTTAAAAACCTATACAGACTTATAATGCATGTTGAGGGAAATGTCCTTGGTGAAAATTGTGATAGTGTCGCTGCGATGCACTGCCGCTGGTACTTCGCTCTTATAACGCTCGCTAGATGTTTTGCCTATGTACGCTGTCAGTTAGAGTCGAGAACTCTGTGTTGCGACTTTAGTGACACACTCAGTTCTTTTTTTTTTCTGTGTGTACTTTTTAAGCTTTTTTTTGAAACATCAACGGTCTTGGATCAGCTCCAGAACGGGAATCACGTATAACGTTGTGTATTTTTCTTCTTGCAATCCTTGTTGGCAAAATCCATGGCTATATGCAAAATAGTTTGGAGGAGTGTTTCTGTGTTTTATTGAAGAACGCTGTAAAAATGGTCGGGTTTTTGCGTTTGCAGGTTTTTTTTCTGCTCATCTTACTCATCCTGTGTTCCTTTGGATATTGGTAGTGGGTGAGTGACGTTATCAATGGATTCCCTAACAGAATCTATCTTTTTATTTTTTGCTATTTTTTGAATCCTTCGTTCACAACGTGCGATGGTTGCCGCTGTGCGAAGGGTGGAGGTAGTTTTTTCTATTTTGGCATGTCCTTTTGGTAGATGTATAGGTTCCTACATATATTGAAGAAATGTGCTTCTGAAGCGTGGTGTGACATAATTTGAGTGAAGAAATCGTATCTATGTTAGTACATACATACATACATACATACATATATTATGAAGAGAAGAAGAGATATGGTGGAAAAGGATTTTGCTGCTTATCTCGCAGAATTGCATTGATTTCAATTTATCTTGTTTTTTTTCTTCCTCGTTTTCTTTTTATTTTTCTTTTTCTTTCTCGTTTTGTACAAACTACCAGGACGTGCCAATGTATTGAGACTTTTCAATTTACGAATTGGCTTTGGATGCGTTCCGGCACGTAACGGTAAATAGTGTTAAGAATTATTATAATGTGATTGAATGTTTTCGTGTGTGGGAGTGAGTGTGTGTTCATGTGTTTGTGTGGAATAAAGGTTTATATGAGAATTGAAGAGAAAAATAAGCAGCTATGTATATTCTGCTAAACAGAGTGTTTCCTGTTTCTTAGAAAGTCCTGATTTTGTTTGTTGAAAAATCGAGTTAGATATATACATAGGTAGTTATAGAATAAAATATAACAAACATCCTTTCTGATAGCCATAATCTAGTGATCAATAGATTTCCAGGTATTTTTTTCATAACATTATTTTACATTATTTCGATTGTAATATTTTCAGAAATTGACAAATTCTCCAGGAGTAAATCTTGACATGAAAAAGTGCTTCTCAAATCAGCCGTTTGGACTTGGCATACAAAGTGTAACTCCCTTCTGTTCTTGACATCAATTGCACAACAGAAATGATTGGGAACGTAAAGTCACAAGGCCCTGTTTTCATTTGAGCTATAGTAGTAGTTCCTCAGAAGTAGTATCACGTTTTGAGATTTAGAAGTTATGGAAAGTGGAAAGCATCCTAATAGTTTGTGAGCTTATTTAGAAAAAACAAACAAAGTTTCATGAAAAGAAGTTTTAAGAATTCACCTTGAGATCGAATAGTAAGGAAAGATTTTGTGTCCTTGAATACATTAATTAAAGGCTTAAGGATTCTATAAAGCTGTTATTTATTTTGTATTTTTCGTAGCCATTATTTAAATCATTTTTAATCTAATTGAGGTATCCAACAAAGCAGTTACTTAGGTCCCCTATAATCAATTTTATACGTTATGGTCGAAGTATCTTTCAGGAGAAAGTTTTTCTAAACAACGTCTTCTATAGAGCTAATGTAGATGAAATTCTGGGAAAAACTTTTAAACAAGCTCTTAGAAAAATAAAACAATTTTTTAGCATTAATAGTTTGTACCAGTTATAAATATTACATAATTTGTTTAACGAGCTTTTGAAAAAATTAAACTTATTTAGTTTAACCTTGTCCAAATTTTTATCGGTGATACTTTTTTCCAAACCAAATTAGTTTATATATTTTTTTGAGCAGGTCACCTTTTTAAAGTTGATTTTTCTGTTCCAATTGCATTTTGCTTACCTGAAAGAAAAGAAAAAATAATTGTTAATTTTTGTTTATTTTATAATAGTTAGTATGAAAAGAAAATGTAACTTTTGTTTATTTAAATCAGGTTAATACTAGCTTCACAGAGTTCGTTTACATTCTATATACAAAGCAATTTTCAAAAAAAGTTAGGTTAAATTTACTTAATAAATTTACTCTATGGTCAAACCGTTTAAAAAAAGACTTTATTAATGCTTATTCTGACAATAAAGAATACGTATAGAGTCGGTTAAATTGCTATCAGGTTTGTCTACTTCCAAGATGCAGCATTTTATCAAATTTTACTGGGTATTATTAAGGTGGAAGATCGTATAACCCCTCAAAGCAAATATCAGGAATCTTTTTTTGAACCAGTCCTAGTTTGGATTTATGAGAGACATTAGATTTCATATCACAGTTTAAGGTATTACAGCTTAAAGTGTCAAATTTAAAAGTATCACTGTTGAAGGCATTTTAAAAGAAGTTCAAACACAATTAAGTAATTACCCTTGGATCGTGACTTTAAACTTAAAAAAACTGTTGAAAATATCTCTTGAGTCACACAAAATTTTAAAATTATTTTCACTTGGAGAAATTTTGTATAAGAATGAAGTATATAAAAAATAATAAGATAAACTTTTTTAATTTGTAATCCTTCGGAGGATTTGTAATGTCTTTGTTTTTAACTCCCCATAGGAAATTAAATCGGCCCGCTTTGTCAAATTGAAAATTTTGACATTTTTCGACGTTTCAAGATCCCTAGAGTCAAAATAAAAGATTTTAAGAAAGATGCCTGTGCGTGCGTGTGTGTACGTATGTACGTTCGCGACGTTTTTCTCGTCTTCCCTAGCTCAAGAACCAGAAGAGATATGGACTTCAAATTATTTTTGTTATACAGATAATAAGGCAGAAAGATGTAGAAATGGCTCTCAAGAAAATTGCGTCGGCGGTTTTTTTTAACATAGCAATTTAAAAATAAAGGTGAAAATAATATCTTACGAACCAAAAACGCTAGACTCTTGAAATAAATTTTGTTTAATGTATTGTAACGTGCTACCAAACAAGTATATTTATTTGAAAAAAATTCAATTAACAGTTTTTATAAATCAAAAAAAAACTGAAGAAAAAAATTGTCACCTCGAAAATTTTACGAATACAAAATGATTTTATCTCCAAAACAATTTTTTTCAAAAAAAATAAAGTTTTTAGCATCTAGTAAAATTTTGAGAAAAAAATAATAGACTTTTTTATTATAAAAAATAAAAACCTAAAAAAAAACATTACTCAAAATTGGTAAAAATTGAGTTTTGACTCAAATATCTTTTCAAAACATTGAGGTATTGGCTTTAAACTACTTTGATGTTTTAGAGAATATTGTTTTCAGAATTCAGTAAAATTTTGAGAAAAATCAATGCGACAGATATTTTACAATAAACTAAATGCTTAAACAAAATTTAACAAACGTTGGTAAGAATTGATTTTCGACATGAATATCTTTTCAAAACTTAGATATATAAAGGGTGTCCCAAAATTAACGCAAGATTTGAATTTGCCGCCATTTGTGCAGTGAAGTGTTGGCAACCCTGAAATTTGACAGCTAACAGTATAGGGTTATTAAAAATTGAGCGTTACACGATAGAACAACGTGTCTTCATTATTAAAGAATATTTCAAAAATAGTGAAAGCTTGGCGGCTGCAGTTCGAAAGTTTCATACAAAATATGGTCGGAATAGTGTTTTAACTTCGTCAATTGTGAAGAGATTAATTGAAAAATTCATGGAGACTGGATCCGTTGGAGACGCTAAACACACTGGCCGTCCAAAAACAAGCCGTTCAAATGTGAATGTCGAAGCAATGCGTGAGAGTGTTGCTGACAATCCGGGTACCTCAATTCGACGTCCTGGACAAGAATTGCAAATTTCAAGAACCTGACGTATACTCACCAAAGATCTGTGTCTTCTTGATTACAAAAATCTATTAACACAAGAATTAAAGCCTAATGACCATGGACAGAGAAGAGAGTTCGTTGAATGGATTATTGAACATCAACAAATGGACCCTGATTTTTTGAGCAAAATCATCCTAAGCGATGAAGCACATTTTCATCTTGATGGCTTTGTCAATCGCCAAAATTGCCGCATTTGGGGTTCGGAGAACCCACATGTGATTGTCGAAAAACAAATGCATCCACAACGAGTGACTGTATGGTGTGGATTTTGGGCTGGAGGCATAATTGGGCCATATTTTTTTGAAAATGATGCTGGTCAAGCAGTGACTGTTACTGGTGCTCGATATCGCGACATGATGATATTGATGTGTCCAATATGTGGTTTCAACAAGACGGTGCCACATGTCATACAGCCCGTGATACAATTCAATTACTGCATGAGACATTTCCAGGTCGTGTACTCTCTCGTTTCGGTGATCAAAATTGGTCTCCTAGATCGTGTGATTTAACACCATTAGACTTCTTTTTATGGGGTTATTTGAAATCACAAGTCTATGTCAACAAGCCCACAACCACCCGCACATTAAAAAAGGAGATTCAACGCTGCATCAACGAAATTCAGCCACATTTATGCAGAATGGTCATGGGAAATTTCAACAAAAGAGTGGGCACGTGCATGCAAAGCCGTGGAGGCCATTTGTCCGATGTGTTATTCCATACATAACCCTATCCTATGTACTTTACGAGTCAATCAAAATATAACTATCAAAAGACTAAAAACGGAGTTTTCTATTTAATTCAAATCTTGCGTTAATTTTGGGACACGCTTTAGATAGATACTTGTATCTATTAACACTCAGTAAAATGTTTAGGAAAATCTTAGTGACAGTTCTTTTTACAAAAAATAGTACGCAAATTTGGTAAAAATTTATGTTCAGTTCTTGATATCTCTAAAATTAATTTTATTTATCCAATTTTCGACTAAAAATCTAAAAAGAATTAAAACTAGATTTTTAAACTAAACTATTTCTTTATATGACAAATATTATTATTAAACAAAATTTAAGAATAATTCAACTGACAACTTTTAAACAAGCCAACTCTTAAACAAGCCAAATCGACAGACGGGAAGCTATCAGTGTGGGTCGCATCCCAGCCTATTTTTATATTTAAGATTGTAACGTGATACCAAACAAGTATATTTTTGGAGAAAAAAAAACAATTAACGAAGAATAACCTTTTCGACACCTTGTAACATTTTGAGAAAAATACATGTGACCGTTTTTTTATAAAAAAAAATACTTAAAGTTGGTAAAAATTGATTTTCGAATCAATTAAAATTGATAAAAAATTGCTTCGGCACAAAAATTCTTTTAAAAAATTGAAACTTATTTCATCCTAAAGAATAAATTTTGTTTGACGTTTAATAAAATTTGTATACAAATCCGACTGTAAGTTTTTTTTCATACAAATTAAAATCTTTAAAAATCTTCTTTAATAAATGAAGGCATTGTCTTCAAAGTTATTTCATTATGTGCTAAAATGTGTTGTATGTATTTGTATAATAAGATATTGACTTTGAATTAATTTAATCACCAATTTTTATTTTTTTATGTAAGAAATATAAACTTTTGACAAATTCTACTAAAATTGGTAAGAATTTGTTTTAGACTAAACTTCATCTTAACAAAAATAGATTTTGAAATCAAAATATTTCACCATTTGCAAAATGTTGTTTTTAATTTTTAATTTTATTGAATAATTCAACTCACAACTTTTTTAACAAATAACGATAACATCAAAAGCTTTTAAACAATACAATTCGATGGGCGGGATGGGAAGTTATCAGTGTGGATCGCATCCCAGCCTCTTTTAAAATATGTTTTTGTAATGATATGTTGAATTTTTCACATGCATCCATTTATATTTCGTGTGTTGAGCATTTTTAATAATTTAGAAAAACTGAAGTATAAAATAGATATTTGATGCAGACTTTGGCTATATTATGAAAACTTTTTCGAATCCGTGCGTCACAAATGTTTCACTTTTATACGGCATTTCGAAAAATCAGTAAAGTTTAGAACAATTGTTTCTACTCTCGGTCTTTGTATGAAGTTTAATTTTCTTAATTTTTTTTTCGAAATACTATTCAAAGGATAAATTAATATTTGTTGTATTTCAAGTAATTTTGTGTTTTATAATAAACAAAGGAAAAAAATTAAACTATGAACAACTAAATTATGTTTTTAAAAAATTCGAATTTTTAAAAGCCAAAATGTAACTAAAAGTTTCGGACCTAGATAATTTATAAAAATGTATCCAAATTTAGAAATTGAGCGAAATATTTTAAAAGGAAGGAGTGCAATTGTATCCTAACTAAATGAAACAATGTTTTTTTTTAATCAATTGATTGATTTTTAAATAAACGTAAGAAATTAAGTTTTATCGAAACCTTACAAGATTTTTCACTTTGTATACAATAGAACAATTTGTAAAGAGCACTACAAAATACGTTATAAGAACTATGCAAATGCCAACATGTTTGAGATACCATAGGCCCTGGTTTTCCAAAGTGTGCTCTGCGGAACACTTAGTGCTCCACGAAGAATATCCAAGTGCTCCTCGGAAATATTTGAAAAAATATAAAAATTCCAAGACGGACTAGTAACTAGTTAATTTTGGGCTTCTGATCTTGTAATTTTAATTTCAGCAGTCGGTTTTGAAATGCATATTTAAAACAAAAAATCAGAATAGGTAACTGTAAATTTGCGCTGTCATTGGATGAATCAACGGATTTTGCAGGGGTGGTTATTTTAATAGTATTTATGCGCTACCATTATCTTAACTCCTTTGAAGAAGATCTGCTCTTCTGCAAGACGTTGCCAACTACTACAACTGGTGCTGAAAATTTTAAGGTAATTGAAAAATTGTTAATTACATAACATGGGTTACCTGCGTGGATAAATACACGGACGGTGCCAAGGACATGACTGGATAAACGTACGGTGCTCGCAAAATTAAAACAATTTAATAAAGGATGCACCGCCCTGCCCTCGCACGGAAAAAATGATGGTCTCCCTTAAAAAGGTGTTGGATAAAAGCGTGAAAACAATGAACTTTATTAAATCACAGAAAAAGAATACAAGCCTCTTAAATATTGTGTGAAGACATGGGTGGTCTAGATACGTCTTTACTTTTTCACGTGGAAGTGAGGTGGCTTTCTGGCGGAAAAACACTGACGGGGCTTTTTGAAATTAGACCTAAAGTTAGAACCCTTCCTCATTGACGACAATTTTGTTTTGGGGGACAAGTTGCGTAATGAGCGTTGGTTATTGAAATTGGCGTATTTGTCAGATATATTTAAGAAAATAAATATTTAAGTGTGTCACTTCAGGGAAAGGCAATAACTGTTTTCGATGCCAGTGACAAAATAGAAGCATTTAAAAAAAAATCCAGTCTTAAACTAAATATATAAAAAATCGAAACCTGAATAGCTTCCAAATGATCAAAGCATTTAAAGAAGAAACTGATTTGGACATTTCCGATGAAATTTAAAGTCCACATGAAAATTAAGGGAAACGTATGGTTAAAAAACCTGTTCTCTGACGTGTTGGAAAAACCACCTTCCCTCACATCGCTGCAGTTCGAGTGCTTGATTGACCATAATTCTGGTGTATGTTGAAAGACGAGTTCAGTTTACTGTCAGGGAAAGCTTTAATAATTCTTCTGCCGTTTGCAGTCAGTCTTGAAATCACTTTTTTGATAGAAAGAAAACTAAGTAAGTTTTCGATAAATGTTGAAAAACTTCACGTCCTATTAACATCCTTTAACATTTTTTCAAGTAACTTATTAGGAAGGTTAAGTAGTGTAGTGTAGCTTTCTTCTACACTTCATCTTTTATCCAGTTTTCCTTAAATCATAAGCACCTATCGCAAACTTTAAAACATTAAAGCATTATACACTCGATTTTAATTTAAAGGTTTTTGCAAGTTCTCAACTAAACAAAAACCACTATTTTAATGCTCCTAAATTATACTTCCCTAGAGTTATTTCCTTTGAAAAAAGTTAACCCTTTTACAATAATTTTCATTAAAAAAGAATAAAGTCCCTGTGTAGGCAGTTGAGTGTAGAAATATAGTGAAAAATTCAATTTCAAACTCCTTAAGTGTATTATAAAGAGGAGCACCATCCTTCCAGAATTTCATTCTGCTTGCATTGCCAGATGTTTTCAAGCATAATAATTGAGAAACTGTTAAAATACATCAATAAAGTATATAAATGTGCCTAAACCTATAGACATATAAATTCTTTCTTCCAAGGAAATCTCCAATGTTCCCGGCATAGAAAAACAGAGCTTGAAAAATAAAAATATATAGAAGAAGGAATCAAATCGATTTTCCAATTGTTATAGGGACAATTTTTAAACAACAAACATGAACGAACACAGAATATGGACAGCTGAAACTGATGCTGAAGCCGATGCCGAAGCCGACATTCCGTTCACAGTCTATACACAAACACAACTTTTGTAGACAACGAACTCACAGAAAAACCGAGCACCTATCAAAGAAACAAAAAAAGTACAGAGATAAGATTTGACGGCCTTCATGGCGCCTGATATTTGACTTTTGTTGCAACAACTGACAGTATATTGGCTGTTCGAATCCTCTAGATCGCCTAGACTGGGTGGCACAACCAACCATTCAGCCTAGCTCCAGGACAAAACAAAAAACACGGAAACAAAAAACAGTTATATAAAAAATGTCTGCAATAAAAATAAATAAATAACACACAAGTGGTGCATTGCAGGCAAAAGTATGTCACTTATTATTTGGTCCGCAATCGGTGCATGCTGCACCCTATTTCCTGAGTTTTTGAACGCCATAAGTGAAATATGCTCTGATGCAGGGGGTGGACGTGAATCTGGACCTGGTCCTGGTTTTGGACTGGACAGGACAGCAACCGGATATTCACAACACAAAATGTTCTATATTTATGTTATACAAACATAACCTCCCTATCTCTCTATACCTATCGAAAGGATATTAAGTTGATGGCTTCGACTGGACTGATGTCCTTTTTCCTTCTTGTAGTTTTGTTTATGAACATAACATAGGTTACCTGGCATAAAATGATGGAAAACTAAAACTCAATTTAACAAACTTCATTTCGAAATTTAACAAAAACCCTTTTTTGTGTTGTGATAGATGCTAACGGTTTATATTGTGCACAAAACGTGTCAATAATCAACATACTCCTATAGATTGGTATAGAAACTAAATTTTCGATATCCTTGCAATCCTTTTTTGATCGATATCTATTTTTGAAGGCATCACCAATCTCATGTGAATGTTTCGAATATTTGTTTGAAAATTGTCCATAATTATAATATTTTTGATAGCGAAATTACTAAGACACCCTTTGGGAGTGCATTTATTGCCAAAAATTGACAGTTTATTGTTCACTGGTAGTTCTATAAAGGTGTCATAATTAGAGTCTAAATTCGACAATCGAAATAAGCATTTAAAACAAAATATAAATGAAGGTAACTGCTGTGATCATTCGAATTCACATAATTGAACTGATGTAGATTCAGATTTAGATTAAAGGAGGTGAAATGATGAAAAGGGTCGAATATGAATTATCGAACAACTTGTCAGGCAGATAGATGTGGGTATTTTCAAATATTTTCGATTTTGAAACACACACATTTCAAAAATGCAAATTGGAAAGTGAGAATGTTCACATTTTTTGATTTGTTTGAAGCAATTCCTGGTATTCAATTTTTATTTAACGCTAATGTGATTTGTTAAACCCCAATTTTCAAAACCATGTTTCGAACCTACTTACAATCAAATCAAAAATCTGCCAATTACTCTCCATAAAGATGGAAAAAAATCAAAATTAAAAGGATTGTTCTTGGAAATAGGAAAGATTCACAGGGAGATACATCTTGCCAATACTGGTATTTATAAAAATTACGAACATGATACTGTTATTGTCAGAATTCAACAATTTTGAAACGAATTTCACTGCCTAATATCAAAGTTAAAATATCCTCAAAACAAAATGATTCAAAATACAGTTTTTTCATTTCAAGTTTTCAATTATATCAGTTTTGGTTTAAAATGAGACTTTTCTAAAATATTTTGAGAAACTTCTTAAACATAAACTTGAAAAAATATGTAATTCAATTCTCCATTTTATTGATTGAAATCTTGCTTAAGTACATTCATTTTTCCAACAGAAAGTTAACATAAAAAGCAAGTACATAAAAAAGGACGAACAAGACGTCATCTGCCCCACCGTCTGTTCTGACTGTTTCGCATAAATGTAGAATCTGTGTTTCTTTATGTGCGCAGCCATTATTTCAGCCATTACAAGAAAGCTGTGAACGGACGTCTTCGTAACATCCTGAGGATTTTCTGGCCAAACCGTATATCAAATGAGGTCCTTCAAAAGGAACCTATAGACTGTATAATACGAGCGTAAGTGGAAATGGATTGGACACACGGATTAAAAAAGGTAACGACTGCATTGCAGGCCAAACAATGTAGTGGAATCCACTAAAATAAGAAGGAAGAAGAAGTGGACGACCGAGAAGCACATGGCACAGGACAGTAGAGGCGGAATCAGCGTCACTAAGTTGGAGTGAGTTGAAACACATCTCCGAAAACCGTGAACGAACCGTGTGTAGGCGTAGTAGAGGCCCTATGATCCTTACGGGGTTTCCCACGGATTAAACAGTTCTGAGGACTTAAGTACGTAAGTAAGTCTTTTTCCTTAATAATCTTAATGAGTGAATATTTTTGAATGAGAAAAAGCTACAAAAACATCAGGATTCCCCTTATTCTAACTTAAAAGTTTTGAATGGTCTCTCCCAATTGCTCCTTAATATTCATTCTTCTTCTTCTTTCTTAAGGTGGCGCTACAGTCCGGGGTGGACCTAGGCCTCAACCAACATGCGTCTCCAGCCAGCTCGGTCCCTAGCTAGCTGTCTCCAGTTTCGCATGCCAAGTTGGTTGAGGTCCTATCCCACCTGGCTGCGCCATCTGAGCCGGGGTCTTCCTCTACTGCGCCGTCCCTCAGGATTGGATTCGAAGATCTTCCGTGCTGGAGCATTGATGTCCATCGCTCTACATGACCTAGCCATCTAAGCCGTTGGACTTTAATTCTGCTAACAAGGACAGTGTCGCTGTACAGCCCGTACAGTTCGTCGTTATATCTTCTCCTCCATTCTCCATCTATGCGCACTTCTTTCTTTGACAGGGTCCAGGCCTCAGCGCCATAAATGAGAACCGGGATGATGAGTGTCTTATAGATGGTGATTTCAGATACTCGAGAGAGGACTTTACTTCTCAATTGCCTTCTAAGTCCAAAGAAGCAGCGATTTGCAAGAGTTATTCTTCGTTTGATTTCAGCGCTGGTGTCGTTGTCTGTGTTAATAGCGGTGCCTAGGTAGACAAAGTCCTTAACTACCTCAAAGTAATAGCTGTCCATGGTGACGTTTTGTCCAAGACGTCGTTGTTCAATGTCCTTTTTTGATGACAGCATATACTTCGTCTTGCCCTCATTGACCCCTAAACCCATCTTCTTCGGTTCCGTCGCAATGCTCAAAAACGCTCCACTGACATCACGCTTTGATCTTCCAATTATGTCAATATCATCTGCGTATCCGAGTAGTTGGATGGAATTTTGGAAAATTGTGCCTCTAGTGTTGACGGTTGGGTTGTGCACAATTCTTTCCAGAACGATGTTGAAGAAGTCGCATGACAGTGCATCGCCTTGTCACAAAACGTTTTTTGACATCAAATGCAATGGTGATATCTTTTCTGACCTTGATAGAGCAGCGAGCATTCTCCATTGTCATTCTGCACAAACGGATAAGTTTGAAGAGATGCCAAAACTATACATTGCTCTGAAGGGCTCTTTCCTATGGATGCTGTTATACGCGGCTTTAAAATCGATAAAGAGATGGTGGCTAAATATACTTAATATAAAAAAGAGGCTGGTCTGCGACCCACTTTGATAACTTCCCATCCTGTCTGTTGATTTGTCTTTCTTAAAAGTTTGTAAATTTTCATGCTTTGTTAAAAAAGTTGTCAGTTAAATTATTCTAAAAAATGCATTAATTACCAACAATATTTTGCAAATGATGAAATAGTTTGATTTCAAAATCCTGTTTTGTTTACGAGATTTTTAATTGAAAACCAATTTTAACCGATTTATGTAGCATTTCTTGAAATTAATTTGAAGTCATTTTCTTCTATTGTTCACGAGATATCGAGAAACGAACATCAATTTTTACGAAATTTGCGTTAAATTTTTGGCATATTTTATTTGTTTTATGAAAAAACGGACTGTTGAATTTTTATAAAAAAAATCACTGAATGTCGAAAACAATATTTTCTGTGAGAAAGAATAAGTTTAAAGCAATATTCTCAATGGCTTTCACAGCGATATTTTGATTAGTGATCTAAGGGTTCATTTCACCGAGCAGAGAAGCACATTTGTACATAGTTTTGGAGAAATTACGATTCCTGCGCTTGATATTTTAAAAAAGGGTTTGAAAACAGGCTCTCTTATAAAAATACATGCATTCAGTTTTCATGAATGCCTACTTCATTGGATTAGTAATAACCTGTCGAATCATACAATACAAGAGGTAATGAATCATCTCATGTCTGAAAACTAGAAAATAAATGCTGGTGTGCCGCAGGGCTCTGTTCTTTATCCAACACTCTTTCTCAATTTTTTACAAGTGAAATCCTGTCTGCAACTTCAAACCCAATACATTGTATCGCTGACGATGTTAATCTTAGCTTTTCACTTTCTATTTTAGGCGCATATCTCTTTTTTTTACGAATGCCATTTTTCATTAATGACACTTGCATCAATAAGACTGAACATCTATTCTCGTTATATGTTCCGCTAACCACCTTCCACCTCTTCTGAAATGATCACAAACGCGATGTTGATGTTTGGGTTTCCTAAGGTAATGCAATAAGTTTTTCTTCCTCTCTGATATGACTGTTGTCTAAACACTTATATGCATTCACGACTTGAGTATAACTTTTATCTCTGAGCTGCTGCTACTGTAGCTAACTTAACCCCTTGGACAGATTTGAACATTGAGCATTTAAATATATTGGAGATAATTTCGGTATGAGTTCATTTACGTCACTTGAAGATCGTCGGTTTTAAGGTCGAAGATGTATCTTAACTCTGATACAAATTCCTCCAGTTGCGTGTTGTCGCTTTAAAAACACGATATTTATATGCATCATCAATATTTTGGTTGGAATACACATTTTGCTACATTACTTTTAAAGTTATTTTGGCTTTATTAGTTTTTTCCTTTAGGTGCTTTAAAATTGTAAGCCAACAAAGCTCCTAAATATTTGAAATAAGGTATAAGACTTCAGTTGACACGTCCTTAACGGTCCAACTTTCCCTTTTGGAGCCATCTTCTCTGAGGTGGTTCAAATATCAATATTGTTGTCTTAGTTTTGACACAAAGACCCCAGGACTCCCAGAAGATATTACGCGTATTGTTTTGATGTTGTACGATTGATTGACTGTCAGCGTGAAAATCAAGTCGTCTGCGTAGAGCAAGATAGAACTGAGAATTATTCCCACCTCATCGATAAACAAGGTAAATAATATTGGACAAAATATATATTCTTGAGGCACACCTGTTATTATCAAAAACCCTTCAAAGAATTCCACACGTTCTCATGCCATCAGTAGACGAGGTAAAAAAAAATTGAAATAAAACGATCAAGAACTTCTGAGAAATTTTTATATTAAGGCGTGTCTATTGACTTTGTCACAAGCTTCTCTGAAATTCACAAAACACGCATATAGTTACTTTTTCTGTATGAATAAATAATTTTCATCAGCTTTTCATAGAGAATTGAAGTAAGAATCTTTCGTAAGGAAGGTTCAAAAAATAAATTAGGTGGCGCAACAGTCCATACAGAACCAGGGCCCAGTGACTTACAACTCAACCATTCCTGTGTGCTAGTAATTTTGTCAGTAATGGAAGGGACCTACAGTTTATATGCCTTTTTAAACAAATTGGGGAAAAAAGCTTTGTTAAAGTTGCTTATTGCAAACGAATCATTATTAAGTTAGTTAAAATGTGTTAATACTTTGATGATTTTTAAATGGATCTTATAGCTATCTAAAATGTACCTGTTGTTTTCTTGTGTTTCATTTTACGCAAAACTGTTTAAAGCTTGAAGGAAAAGGATTACCCATTTTGCCAACATTGTAATCTAGCTGTGTGCAATACGGTTTAGTAATGATTTGTATTCGTCAAAACAGTTTTCTTTTCACCTCAACTTTAGTGTCTCTGTACTTTGAAGTCTACCGAAAGTTTAAGCTAATCCTAAGATATCGCTTCAATATTAATAACAGATTGCCCTAAACGAGTTATGAATATGAACTCTTCATAACATAATATTAAAAACTGTGGCATCATATTCTTTTTTGATTCAAGCTCTGTATGTTATTTAATAAAGTTAACTATAAATTTTTATTATATCAAATATTACGTGTAAGTTTTTTTTTGTCACAGATGTAAATTAGACCAATGTCAACTTTAAATAGGCTTTAAAGGATTTTGTTTAATTTGTGGAAACATTCTGAGTCAATAACTACATTAAAGTGTTTAAGAGGTGATAGCAATATACTAACGATTTAGTTCATCACAGGATCAAATGGATTAAAAAGGATTTGTTCTTATTATTTTTGAATTAACGTAGTGTTATTTTTTAAACTCAGATTTTCATCAATAAATTAATATAACTTTACAAAAAAACAATTCAAAGAGTTAATTAAAGAATCAATATTATTTTTTGTTAACATTTTATATATTAGTTAACATGAAACCATATTGATATTCTATACTATAATGTTTGGTTAGCCTTACAAAAAAAAAGAACTAAAAAACCAACCATTGCATATTGTTTTTCTATTCCGAGAAAAACAAAATTTAATCAACTAATAGAGTTTACACACATAAATATGCTACTGATTTATAATTACCAGTAAAACAACCAATACTAATGGTCAATATAAATGTCGACAATTTCATTAGCACACACATCCTACCCTCAACCTCTCACCAACAGTGGATAGAAATATTTTTTGAATCGAAAGTAATTGAAAATATTTGAAATCCTCAAAACCCTTGACTTTTCTGTATACATACAAATATAGTAAAGCTAATATAAATTTACGTATGTATATCACACATGATGAGTCAATTTCATCCCCCTACACTGTCTAAACCCTGTTCTGATGATGATGATGCTGATTTGGAGGCGAATCGATGATTTAATTAAATGATTTGGTTTTTACTACATCATATGTCTATATAAATTGCATCCAATATTTGTAATTATTTCCTTTTTTAATATAAAATATTGTTCTGATGGTTTTTTTTTAAATAGTATCTTCTTTTACATTATTTTGAAATCATTTTTTTAGATGGACATAGTAAATAACATTATTTGATGAGACAACAAAAAAAAAATATAGAAAAACAAATAAAACAAAGGACAGGAAAAATTAATTATATTTTAATAAAAGTCCCTTCAGCAATATTTTCACTTTCAGAGTTTTATTTAAAATTCTTTTTGTATAGAGAATTGGTTCTTGGAATTTGTTTAAATGCAAAGAGTCTTCACAAAGTACTCGCTAGACCGAAATGAAGCACCCACCTCATCCGTATCAGTTCTTATGTTTAACGTAGTTGTAAGGTTATCACAGACGAGAATGTATCTTTTGTAGACCAGGTTGTGAAACTCGATTTCACCAACCCTCCGTATAGTGGATCAATTCACACATGCCAGACGTTAATAACATTGATTCAAGTTAACCTGTTTTATTTTATTCAAATAAAAGCAAAATTTGAACAATATTGACTATTAACAAATTGATCGAAATCAGCTTGAGATACATAAGCTTTGGTCAAAAAAGGTTTAACGGGTTTTGCGGTGTTCGTTTTTATATGAAGACCGAATTTTTAAGAATTCCAAACGTGAATATCCGAATTCCAAACATTTAAATTCATGTAAAAGTTAGCTTGACTTCAGAGGTTGCATTTAAAGGTATGAGAAATAGCACCTCATTATTTTTAACAGCCTATAAATTTGTGGTTGCATAATTAATATAGTTAATAAAACTACTACGCAAGAGTGGTTAAGTTGTCAAGTTGAACAATAAAAATGTAATATCATAAATATTAGAAATCAATGACGACGCGACGGTTTAATACTCAAGATGTACACTCGGACGTATACTTACTTTTTTTTTAAATACCTTTATATAGATCTAGCCGGGTTTGACTTGGCTAAGACTTTAAAGAACTTTAAGTTCAAATGAATTGCAATTTGAACTTAGTATTATCTTGTTATAGTTTAGAAAATGTTAATCATGAACACAAAGTCTACAAAAGAAAAAATATCCGATAAACAAAAGCTCATGTTTTTAAAAGAGAAACCTCAAGAACAAAACCAAAACTATTTAACCGTGAAAAAAAAAGATCTAAACAATTTCAAAAATTATAATTATTATAAAGGATACAATTAGCCAATCAAAAACAATTAAAAACCAAAAACATATTTGAATAATAAATAAGAATGGATTACAAGTATGAAGCATCAAAACACAGCTGTTATAACAAAATGAAAAGACATCAATGAAAACGCAACACAAATTTTTGAAAAATTGTTCACCTTGACTAAAAATGTCACAGAAGAAGATGCAAAAGACAACATGGATTCAATACCTTCGCAAACCACTTTTTTCAGCAAAGAAACTATCGAAATAACCATAAGTCTTCTCATGACAAGAGCCATAAATTACATTTCTAAGACTTTTCTAAAACGCTTTACACGACCATACAAAGAAGACTTCAATAATTATCAACCAAGAGAACAAGCTGCATTTAGAGAAGGATTTGAAAAAAAAAACAGTAGCACACAATGAATCATCTAATAAAAAAACGCAATGATTTAAGACTACCGGCTTATTTTCTGTTTATTGATTTAAGTGACTCCGTTAAACACGAAATGATATGGTCCTCCCTGTTAAATCAAAGCATAAACCCAAGTATAGTAGAGGCGATTAAAAATATATGCAAAACTAACACAGCACCAATAAAAACAGAGAAAATATGACGCAAGTTTTATATAAAAAGAGGATTAAAAAAAGAGAGCCGATTTCAACACTTCTAATAAATTTAGTTCTGGAAGACATTATCCAAAAAATAAAAAATATGGAATAAGGATATGTGGACAAGTTCTTAACAATTTAAGATTTGAAAACGATATATAGTTCTTATTACTACAAAGACTTCACACATTCAAGCCTTGTTGATGGAACTAACTACCTTCTGCAAAAATTACAGACTTCAAATAAACAAATCGAAAACTAAAGTTATGACAAATTATACAAAAGATGTTATAACGTTGGACGAAGACAAAATTAAGTACGTAGAAGCTTGAATATATTTGGGACAGCTGAAATCATTAAAGGACCAAGGAAATAAAGAAATTAACAGACGAATCGCAAATAGCTAGAAACAATTCTGGAGCCTTAAACATAATTTACAATTGGACCAAAGTGTAGACACAGTGAAATATATATGAGCTTGACTGCAAGAACACTTGACCAGCTAAGGGTATGTCAAACCAAAATGGAAAGAAAAATTCTGAACATACGAACAAGTCAAGGGGTACGAAATGAAAATATTTGAATTAGAACCAGAAAATTATTGAAGTCATAAATAGCACAAGAAAGCTGAAATAGAGCTGAGCAAGAAATGTATTTAGACTTCAGGACCAACGATAGACACAAATTACAACAAAATGAAGACCAGAGAGCAATAGACCATGATGGAGGCCAGTAAACAACATTTATAACTTTAAATAAACTATTTTATTTTAAATTAATTTAAATTTTAAATTCATGTTCAATTTAAAACTAATAATATCGAACTTCAAAAAAAAAATATATATATATTTGTATGTATATTTGGTTTTGCATCTTAAATGTTTTAAAACATGGATGTTCAAATGGTAGGCATGTGCATTCGAGAGGACACAACCGTCCACAGGTTTTTTTCAAAACCCACTTCTGTCTATCAACTACTACTCCACCTCCCAGCGGTGAACATCGAGTACCTAGTACCTCAACTGGAGATTGGGTTCCAACCCCAGTGGCGGAAGCCCTGAGCTGGTGTAAAGCAGACATCAACACCATCTAGGAAATACGAGTGGATGGGCCGGGTAAAAAGAGAATAAAAAACTGTTACATTTACTATGGTGACTGCTACAGAGAAAACCAACAGCGCTTATTTCGATGCGGCTTTGTCTTTGGAGCCCGATTTAGACAAGCATTGAACTATAGGTGCATCAACGAGCGCCCCATGACCATCCACATTAAAGCTAAATTCGGTAATATTAGCCTGATATGCCCGCACGCCCCCACAGAAGAGAAGGATGACAACACAAAAGATATTTTCTTGGAGCTGTTGGACAAAGAATATGAGCAATGTCCTTGCTACGATATTAAAATTGTCCTGGGCAGTTTTAATGCCAAGCTAGGATGGGGAGACCCCTTTGGTGGAATAATCAGTAAAAACAGCCTGCACAACAACACTTCCGACAACGGATTCAAAGGATTCACTCATGGATTTTGCTGCGGAGCGAAACATCATGGTAGTCAGTACCTACCAGCTTTCACACCTCAATATCCACAAAGGAACTTAAGAGTTCTTCAGATCAATCTACCGTCAACCAGATTGACCATGTTTCGATCGCCGCCATCATCATGGATGTCCGAACTTTCCAAGGAGAAAACATTGACTCGGACTGCTACCTCGTTGTAGCCAAGGTAGCACTTCATTTTTCCAGACCCAGGGCAAAACAGGATGATGCTGGGAGAAGATACAA
>NW_026605529.1:0-44741 GCF_945859685.1 Eupeodes corollae
ATCCATCAACACCAAAAGCACGCATTTTCTATAAGAGAGCTTGGTGTCAATTTCTATCAAATGCTTTTGAAATATCAAGTGCAATAATCTTACTTTCTCCAAAACGATGTAAAGATTTGTTTGAAGCTTCCGTTCTTCGAGATATTTCTTGAGCTGATAATTAATCAGCGTTTCCATGACCTTGGAAAGAAGGGACGTGAGTGCTATTGGACGATAGTTAGAGGGAGAGGATGATTCGCCTTTTTTAGGAACAGGCTGGACAAATGCTATTTTCCATCCACTCGGGAAGAGACCTGTAGAAGATGGAAAAGCTTACTCAGTGGTTTTGCTAGCGTTGAAGAACACCTATTCAGAACAATAGGTGGAATACTATCCGGGCCAGCGGATTTGTGTATGTCAAGGTCTTTCAGTTTTCTTGTAACTGCACGAGTGCGAATTAACAGCAAACTGTGCTGCAAGCAAATTGGCTTTATCAATCGAGCTTACATAGTTAGTTGCATTGTGGACGAGCATTGGAACCGAGGATGACGTTGGTGTTTCGTAAATTTTTAACAAATGACCAGAAATATTTGTACTACCTTTGGGACATGGTAGTATTTTTTGCCTTAATTTCTGATCATGCAAAAATTTGGTTCGACGAATATGACCATTACATGTCTTTCTAGTTTGTTTGAACTTATTTCGGTTTTCCTCAGTTGGGTTGGCTTTGTAACAATGGAAACTTACATCTCTGATCCTAATAACCTCTTTACAGCTCAGTTCTCTTTGGGTGTGATAGATTTTACCATGTTCGGAATAAAATTTCTCATTCTCTTTAATTAAGTGCAAAGTTGTATTTAAAATTGTTGAAATACTTTTACTTTTCACTTTTCAAACAAAGTCTGAAATAATAAAAAATTAAATGTCTTTTCACTTTGCCCTTTTTTGTTGCAGGATATTTTTTGTATGCAAAGTTGCAAAAGTGAAAATAGTTTAATGAACGAGTTAATGGTTAATTCACTATCTACCTTAAAGTTATATCTGTCGATGGTAAAGTTTTGACCTAGACGTTTGTGGTAACAACATTTAATAAGTTTGTTCTACACTTATTAACTGCTTAATCGATTTTTGGGCTTTTGTCTTAATCCTTACAAAAGATCCGTTGACGTCGCACTGAACTCTTTCGGTTATGTATGAGTTATAACATGGCTTACAAAAATAATTATTTATTTAGACCTTGTTGAACTGAAAATGTTGATAAATGCAATCATTTTCAGTTTATTATATAAAAATAGGGACATTTCTCTACAATTCCAGTTTCTGACGGACAAAGCTTTTAAAAGTGAGATTACAAAAGTACGTAGGTGACAAGAATAGCTTAATAATACTAAACTATACTTTCACCAGAACTGAGTTCGATATAAAATATAAATGCTTCTACTAGATTTAATTAGACTGAAGGATAAAATGAGAACTAATTCATAATTTATTTTTATTGAGGAAACAAAAAAGAATTGTTTTTTTGTTTAATTCCATGTCATTTAACGTTTAACATATTTTGTATCGTATTTCAATTGAAGTAACAGGTGAGTACATATTAAATATTTATTAAATACACAAAATCAAGTTTAACTCTCACAAACTATTCTTTTTTTAATGCTGTTAATGTCTCATATGCATAACACTCTACATTCATTTTGTGCAAATAAAAATGTTTTTTTTTTTGGAAATAAAAACTCATTGAAATCTAACTAAGCTCATTTCAATGCCCAGATTCCAAAGTGAAACCGCGAACCAAATCTGAAAACTTTAATTTTATTTTTTTTCCCTTCACAACATACGTATATTTCAACACTACCGAAAACGTAATATATTTTTCCTTAGTGAACAAAAAAAAAGAAATATTATTTTCACTAATGGTCTTTTAAATATATAGTTCCCAACTCAGATAGAAAAGAAAATATTTTTAACCATCATACACAAATTTGTATGTTAATATTACATCACGGCACCGAGCCCGGCCAAGCCAAGGCTGAGCCGAGCCGAGCACCGACCTTTCATTAATTTGTATGGTGTTTTAATGAAAAAAAAATTAAATATCAAAAAGGCCCTGAATCAAGGCATCATTATATGGTATATCCTCGCACTCCTGACTTCTGCCGCTAAATTCCTCCGGCTTTTTAATGAGAACATTCATAAGTTATCAATTCATAATTTTCACTTTTTATTTGTACGGCAGCTTTATACGTAGTAATGGTGTAAGCCATAGAAATATTTAATCATCCTAATTGGCTCCTGTAAAATATGCAAATCAAATATAAATTAACATGTTTTTTGTTTCCTGTAGGTGGCGGAATCAAATGAATGTAATTTTAATTCAGAAAAGTGTACGTAATTTTGAAATTCATGTATGCTGATTCAATTAGACTGTAATTGTAATAGATTTATATGAGATTTTGAAATAATGTTTTTATGGTATGTTGTAGGATAATCCTGAATGAACTAAATAGTTTGGCCAAACAAAACTTTTTAGTTCAGGGAACGCAATAAGTTTGTATTTCAATCAGTTTGAATTATTTACTTTGTAAACATTTTCGTATTTTCTGTCATTAATCATCGAAAGGTGGAGTGTAATATGAATTTAGGAATTGCTTATAATGATTTTATTTTACTTTTTAAGTCAAGTTATTTGTTGAAAAAAAGATTAGTTTTTATCTGAACTGAACTTATCACCCTTCTTATGAGTTTTTAGAAGATGCACCAGAAATAATTACCCGAGTTGCAATCCATATACCTCCATTTTGGGACGAGACGCCCCAAATATGGTTTCCAAAACCGCAACATCAAACTTCTCTAAAGATTCCTCGAAATTTAACACCATCATTGGTGTAATAGAGTCTCAAGTACTGACTCAAGTTTTATAAAGGAGCTCTATCGAAAAGTGAAGATGATATTTGTGATATGTTCAGTTCTTTCCTTCAGTCAAATTTTGTAGAACACTTAGACGCTTCAAGTCTTAATGGTAATATTTATAGGGGAAATAATATGACAAATCTTGGTTATGTGATTTTAACTGTGGATGAAGTAAGGACTGAATTGTTGAGTTTGGACTCAAAACTTGCTTGTAGTCCTGACAACATTCCACCCATATTTTTCAAAAATTGTTCAGAGTTTATCTCAATAGTACTTACTTCAATCTTCAACTTATCTTTACAAACTGGGGAATTACTGGATTCATGGAAAGTATCCTTAATAACCCCAATATTTAAATCAGGTTCAATGGTATCTAAATTGCCATTGATCCCGAAAATTTTCGAGGCAATTGTAAAACGAAGAATTTATAATGAGGTGAAGAACTACATTTACGAACCCCAACATGGGTTTTTTACCGGTCGATCTACCACTACCAATTTAACTTTATTTTCTAATTTCTTAAGAACTGAATTAGAGGATGGTTGTCAGGTGGATGTTATATTTACTGACTTTGCAAAGGCCTTTGACAGGGTTCAACATCAAATACTTATAAGAAAATTACAGTTAATGGGGTTTCACTCTTCTTTGCTCAAGGCAATTTGTAGGTATTGGCAACAAAATGTCAAAGGTTATCTTTAACCGATCTGAAGTTCCTCAGGGAAATCATTTGGGACCTCTAATTTGTCTGCTTTTCATAAATGATTTGACTTTGTATATTATGAATTCAAAGTGTCTGCTTTATGCTTATGACCTCAAGATTTTTAAGTCTTTAAAAAGTATAGATGACTGCAGTCTTCTTCCAGGGGATCTAAATAATGTTGTTAATTGGTGTGCTACTAATAGATTGCACTTCAATATTTCAAAATGTAATGTTCTCTTGTTCTTCATGCTTCGTCATCCTTTTTTATTTAAATATTTTATCTCAAACTCTGTTTTGGAGTATTGTTCTGTTATATGGGATCCATATTATGTTTGCCATATTAATAGAATTGAAAACATTCAGAAAAGATTTACACGTTATGCTATCGGAAAGCTGGATTGGGATTTTGCTCCTTCTTATAAAGACAGATGTAATCTTCTCGTGCTGATGAATCTTCAATCTAGAAGAAAATATTTTTTAATAATGTTTGCTAGAGATGTTCTTATGAACCATATTGTATGTCCTCCTATTCTTTCTATTTTTAATATTTATGCACCTGTAAGATCTATAAGATCTAGAGATTTTTTTATATTGAGTATCATAGAACAAACTATGCCCGTAATGATACTATAGTCAAATCTTGTATTGCGTTCAACTCCATTTCCAATGTAATCGACTTTAGTCAAGTGAGATCAATTTTTAAACAAAATGTTCTTTACGTTATATATATTGGTGCTTTGCATCTTGGAAACTAAGTTTTAATTTAAGTTGTACATATTTGTACATTAAATATTTTATTTTATCATTATTATGATATTTATTGTTATTGATAATGTTAGTCTGATAGATGTAAGTCGACAGTTGAAATAAATAAATAAATAAAAAAAAGTCTCTGATGCGGTATTAAACCCACCAAACGAAAACAAATACGAGATCTGGTTTCAGTGGTCATAGAACGATTCGGAGACTCTGAGAAATGTTAAATCAAAAAACTACTCTCTGATGTCGATATGGCGATAAGAAACCATCACAACTTCTTAACGAACTTGGCGGTAATCATATCGCCGACGAATTTTTTAGATCTTTGTGGTTGCAACGTTTACCTAAGCAAGTACGTGCCATTCTACTAGCTTCAAATGAGGAGCTTATGGCTTTGTCTAAGTTAGCTGACGAAATCATGGAAGTTGGTGATTTTTCTCGTACTTCAGAAGTAAATGCAGTGCAACGACCCATCCCAAGCTCCCAAAATTAACTTTCCTTATAGCAACTACAATTAGAAATACATTCAATTGGCAACCAGTTAAATGAGTTATTAAGAAAATCACCATGTGACAGCAGTTACCATCGCAGTAGAAGCTCTAGTTCTCGCCGCCTTTTTTCGAATCGCTCTTCACGGTTAAAACAAACAAGAAACGATAAGTACTGCTAATTTCACAACATGTACGGTAGTGATGCAAAAAAATGTCGTTGTACCTACAAATGAGAATCAATAAACTAGAAGAGCTCTCGTTAACTACGGCTACAACAAGTAACCAACACGTTATTCAACAGATATTCAAATTATTTGTTTACGATTCATCCTCCAAAAAAAGATTCTCTCGATAGCGGAGCAAACATTTCAGTTCTACCACCTGCATCAAGTGATCGATTTCTACCATCGAAGAACACATTGTTCGCGGCAAACGGCAGTACAATAAAAACATACGGAGAAAGAAGACTCAAACTGGACCTGGGATTGAGACGAGCATACACGTGGACGTTCATCGTAGCTGATGTCACGAAACCGATCATTGGGGTAGACTTCATCAGTTATTATGAAATCATGATAGACCTCAAACGAAATCGACTAATAGACAGCACTACAAACATCGAATCGAAAACCACTAGCTCTGCTATTAATGAGGAATTTGTAAAAGCCTTCAATAATAATCAACCTTTTGCAAATATTCTAGCTGAGGTTGAAGAACTGTACGTAAAGTCGAATAGACGACCAGCGTGTATATCAACAACAACTCATCACACCTAGACCAAGGGTCCACCAGTTTTTCTCGCCCACGTCGTCTGCATGGTGCTAAATTAAAAACTGCCCAAAAAGAATTCCAGTATTTGATGAAATAGGGTATATGTCACCTTCTAAATGCAGCAGAAACCGAACGGTGATTGGCGTCCATGTGGGGACTATCGCTCTTAAGAATACCACCATTCCAGACAAATATCCTATTCCATTCGTGTAAGATTTTCGTAACATCTTGAAATGTCTTTTCAACGATTGACCTGGAGAGAGCTTTCCATCAAATTCCTGTTGAGCCGAGTGACGTTTCCAAAACGGGAATTAGTACACTATTCGTATCGTTTGAGTTTGTGTACATGATGTTTGGGGGGTTAAGAAATGGTACCCAAACATTTCAGAGGCACATGCACGACGTTTTACGTGGATATGAAGACTGCGCATTTTCTTATATAGACGATATTGGTGTTTGCCACAAAGACTTCTTCCACTCTTTCCCGTACCCGCAATCAGATATAAACTTTATTATATTACACATATTTTTTTCAGGCAAAAACAAATTTGATAACGTTACCATTTTATCTTGCATACCATCTGACGCATGCTTGTTGATTAAGCTAAGATTTGGAGCCTTATTTTAAGCCTGACTCTGTTTTTATATTCCGGTCAAGTCGTGTAAGTGTAAGCTTAGTTAAGCATGGACCATTTTTCCCGGTGATTTGTGAGCTAAGCGCCAGGGACAACTGCCAGTACGAATTTCTTAAACAATCTAAAAAAAATGAAGTTGGTCAGAGCTAATGTTCTTTGTTTCGGTTATTGGCAGTAACTCTACTGGAGTTATTCAAACTTAACGATATTCTCTTTTTGCATTTTTCAAGATCCTCTCCAATCACTTCTGAAAATACCATTGGCTTTGAAGTAACGCCATCGCAAATAAATTACGGTATGGTAGCTCATTCTTAGCTAGCATGCAAACTATCAATTGCAATGGTTTATTCAATCTTTTCCAAAAAAAACAAACAACAACATTGACATTGGTTGATACCCCATATCGATCGCAGATAACGACAAGAAATTTAGTGTTGCACATTGGTTTTTGACTTTTCTAAACATCCTCGGTGTCTGTATCTTCAAATAAATCGAGTGTTGCAGTTGTTGAATTATTGGTACAAACAGGGGCAGAAATTTTTGCATAAAGTTTTTTTTCAGGCTTTTTTGAACTTTTTTTGTAGCGATGTTCCGAGTTATCATTTTTCTTGTCGTTCAGTAGGAAAATGTCTATGGTTTGGTGATACTTTCTTTTCTTTGGAACTTAACAACTCAAAAAATCTGAGCATTTACATTATGAAATGACAAATAAATCTTTGCCAGCAGATCAAAATCCTCAAGCAATTCTGAAGTAACAAAATAAACACCCGCAAAAAATACCATCTTTGTCAAAATGGAAGCCCCTACAAAAACTTTACTAATTATCTCTGTTATCTGTTGAAGATTAAAATTCGTCTACTTTGTGCGATTTCCTTAAAGGGAATTTTGCTATAATATATATTTTAGTTGAACCAAAAATTGAAATCACAAACAACATGTTTCACTTCGTTATCCGCATTAGTGTTCTTTTTGATGTTGTCTATGACTTTTTTTAAGAACAAAAAGGATTTTTTTGTATCCGACACGTGAATATAAGGAAAACTTAAAAAAATTAAAAACTCGAAAATAATCCCTACACACATTCAACAAAACAAAAATACATATTCTTACAAAGCGAAAGAGAAACAACATATTTTTATATATTTTATGTACCCAAAACCCAAAAAGTTGCACAATCGACCTATAAAACCAAAACGAGTGTATTTCAAATCTGCTTACCTTACACAAAATATTCCCTAAAGAATTTTAGTTCAGCAAAAATATGCCTAAAGGTGGAAATAAAAAAAATAAAAACAAAACCTGAAATAGAATATTTGTAACATAATTGAACTTCTATAGCCTTCACTTCGTATCAGAAATAATTCATTTGATAAAGTACCAAAGTACCTCAATTGGAAAAGGTTTATGCTGAACCGACTATAGATCGATTAAAATTCATGATTTGGTTCACCCATAAGGAATATTTAAATTTACCTAACAGTTCTGGTTTAAATCAGTTCCTAGCTGTCCTGTATATCAACACAAGGGCCAAGGATGTGGTGTGGGCTAGTTTGCAGTTCCAGTTGCTTTACTACTAACCCCATTCATTTTTAAACAAGATTTATTTTTGATCCTTTATCTACTTTGGCTAAAAGTACAATATAAATGTGTATGATAATTCTTCAAAATTTGAATAATTTAAGGGTGAAAACACATTAAATTTGGGTTAAGTGTTCAGTCGAAATGAATTGTTAGATTTAGATTATAATATAGGTACTAGATTTCAGGATTAATGTTTACCTACTGCACGAAAGATGTTGGCTATATGAAAGAAGAAAAAAATAAAGGAAATATAAATCATTATTTGAGTTCCTTAAAATATCGTCTTTATAAGAAATCCCTTTTGTAAGTTTTCGGAAATATATAAGCACGCGAATAAATTTCTGTAGCGATTAATAATAAATGCAATAAAACCAAGTATCTTTTATCCACCAGACCGTGAGTAATTGAAAAATACTTAATTTTACTTAATCAAAAAGTTTCGAGTTTGATATTTCGTTTGTCTTTCTATGTTTAAACCTAAATTATAATTGAAAATTATATAAAGCATTTCAGTGTTTATAAAACAAAAGCAAAAAGACTACCTTACGTATCTGAAAAAAAAAGATAATAGACTCAAAAGTAACAAGATGAAATAATGAATACATTTTAGTCAGAGATTTCCAAAAGTTGCAGTAAGAAATCGACATATAAAAAATATAAGAAACATTTTTTTTATTTGAATTTAAAAAATATTAAAAATATTTGTCCAAATCGAATTCTTCTTCTAGTAAAAATAAAACATGAATCTGCAACGAGCTATACGAAAAGAAAAAGTTGGTCTTAACAAATGACAAGGTTTAAAGCAATGGAAAAAAATTCATACTACATTTTTTATTTCTGACGACATGGATGAATATTTAACAAGCAAACAAAAAAGCAATGACACGGAATCATATTGTTTTTATCATTATGACCGAAAAACAGAAGAAGAACGGAGAAGGAAAATAGTCGCAAAATTCAAAAATAAAAAAGGAAATAATATCACTACTGTTTTTATTTTTCAATGACAAATTTAATCCTAGAGCAACAGAATGCATCCATAACCTTATTTAATATGCATGAGGTAGTATAGTTGAATGCTGCAGTGCGACCCGATGGATGGTTAAATTAAATTTCAAACTGAAAATAGGTATAGCGCCTTCCAGAAGCTTATTTCACTACTCTATGAAGTAAGTTAAAAGAATTAAAAACTATGGCGGCTGGTAATTATTTTGTTTCATAGGGTATTTGCGCTTTTGATGATGTGCGAACATCATTGTTTTCTAGCTTGAAGTGATTTTTTTTAATTAGATGAACATGCTTTCCGTTCATTAACCTAAAGGTCACTCCTTAAAAACACAATGAAAAAAGTTACGTATACTCGTCGCAGGGACATTAGTCCCCGGGACATAAGTCCCGAATTTCTTTTTCGGGACTTATGTCCCATTTTGATGGGTCATAAGTCCCGAATTCGATTCGGGACTTATGTGCCACCCTACTGAGACGTAATTCCTGAAAAAATATTTTGGGACTTATGTCCCACGTACATATTTTTTTGTAGTACCCGTGGCATGATGGTTAGTGCGTTGGACTGTCATGCAAGGGGTCTTGGGTTCAATCCCTGCCTGTGCCACCTTAATTTAAAAAAAATTAATTTTCGCGGGTACTGCCTCTTGCGAGGAATTGAAAAATCCTTCAAGAGTAATTCTTGTCATGAAAAAGTGCTTTCTCAAACTAGCCGTTCGGATTCGGCCTTAAATTGTAGGTCCCTTCCATTCCTGACAACAGTACTCGCACACATGAATGGTTGAGAGTTGTAAGTCACTAGGCCCTGGTTCACAACGGACTGTTGCGCCACCCCATTTGATTTTTTGACATGTTTTTTTTATTTTTGCATAAATGTACGCATAGAGACGCTTTAAAAAAATCACAGCCTACGAAATGGTAGAACCGGTTTTATTCTCTCGATTTTTTTTTTCGGTAGTACATTAAAAGCATTGCCTACCATTTCGTAGGCTGTGGTTTTTTTAAATTGTCTCTATGCTTACATTTATGTAAAAATGTAGGGTGGGACATTAGCCCCAAATTGAATTAGGGACTTATGACCCATCAAAATGGGACATAAGTCCCGAAAAAGAAATTCGGGACTTATGTCCCTGCGCCTACGCGCGAGTGTATACCATTATGATTTTTTTGTAAGTTTACTAAAGCATCAAATCGAATTTAACGGGAAGGTTTGCAAGATTAATTTGGAGTTGTAAAATAAGGTTGTTAAAAACATTACAAAAATAGCAATCAATGAAATAAATAAAAATGTAAACCAAGAAGATATTTTTGTTAGGGAAACAATTTGCTTTTAAGGTGATAAAACAAGATTTAAAATATGAACTTATGTTTGGTTTTGCTAAGTCATTGTATTTTTGCTACTCTTTTTTTGGGAAAGAAAAACTGGGTTTTAAAAATAGGTAGCTGCACATTCGAATTTTAATTTCTTGACTGTTGCGATTACTGGAAAATACAGTGCAGTAAAGCAATCGACAATTACATAGTACTGCTGAAGAATATATCTTTGTATCTTATTAAACGTTAAAAGTTGGTGTGATGATCATTCCTGGAGGCGTGCTTATTACAATTTTTGTACGTGCAATTAGCTGTTTTACATAATTTTTGAAAGGATGCAGTCAGCAAATATTTGTGCGACAATGGAATCGAGTATATAGTTTTCACCAAATACTTTTTTGTTGAAGAAAAACCACTTAACGGCTCGGCGCAAAGATTAGTGCCACTTGGTATACCCTGAATCTTTATAAACTTGCCATAGAAAGTTTTGTAAACAGTCCGATTTTTTGAATTGAAAATGTTGACCTATGTCGACGTTTTAAGGTCCGCAGAATTTAAATAAAGGATTTTTTCGGGAAAGCTTTTTCCGGCATCCCTATCTCAAGAACCAGTGGAGATATTGACTTTAAAAATTTTGCTTTACAGAAAAAAATGCTTCCTCGATAGTGATGTTGACGCCAGCGCTGATATAATCACAAGTTTAATTCTCCTGGGAATGAGAACTTTTATCCCGAACAGGGTTAAAAAAAATACGCTGCAATGTCCCAAAGGCAGTAAAAATTGTTGGTCATTCGTAAAAAACATGAGAAATTCTTCTTCTTCCTCGGTTCCTACGCTCGTTGTCAATGACACTAGATTTGTGAGCTCTCTCGAGAAAGCTAACCTCTTCGCTAGGCAGTTCACTACTTATTCAACACAGCCAGTGAGTGTTATGACTCTATGGGCCAGATCTATTTGCGCACTCGTACTAGTGTTCTTCAACGCTGGCAAAACCACTGCGTAAGCTTTTTCATCTATCCTACTCCTCACGTCTCGTTCCGAACGGATGGAAAACGGCATTTGTCCAGCTAATCCCCAATAAGGTGATTCTTCCTCACCCTCTAATTACCGACCGATTGCACTTACGTCCTTCTTTAAAAGGTCATGGAAACGCTGATTAATTATCAGCTCAAGAAATATCTTGAAGATCGAAAGCTTCTTAACTACCGGCAATACGGCTTTCGTAGCAATAGGTCCACTGGTGATCTCATGGTTCATCTCACCGAACAGTGGAGCAAATTTAAAAATCGTTTTGGAGAAAGTAAGGCTATTGCACTTGATATTTCAAAAGCATTTGATACAGTTTGGTACCAGGGTCTTATATCGAAAATGCGTGCTTTCGGTTTTCACGTTTCCCTGCCTCATTGGATTAGTAATTAAATTTCGGATCGTTTAATACAAGTAGTATTGCATGGGTTCAAGTCTAAAAACCCCAAAATAAATGCTGGTGTTCCAGGGCTCTGTTCTATCTCCAACACTATTTCTTATTATTTTTATTAATGATCTCCTGTCTGCAACTTCTAATCCAATACATTGTTTTGCTGACCATAGTACTCTTAGCTTTTCATATTTGTTTTCAGACTCACATTCCTCTTCTTCGGATGTTGAACTACAACGACAAAATATGATAAGTTCATTAAATTCCGACCTAAACAGCATTGTACAATGGGGATTAAAAAACCGCTTGGAATTTAATGATTCGAAAACACAATGCTGTCTTGTATCTTTAAAGCGAGATACACCCCCCTTGAAATTATCCATCGATGGCACTTGCATCGAGGAGACTGAACATCTCGATATTTTCGGTATGTGTATAACCAACCACTTTTTGTGGAACGATCAAATACGCAATGTCGCCAAAAATGCAGAAAGATGTTTGGGTTTTCTAAGGCGATGCAAGAAGTTTTTCTCACCCTCTGATCTGGCTGTCATTTACCAGACTTATATACGTTCAGAGCTTAAATATGACTCCAAGTTTGGGCTAGTGCTCCTGCAAACTTACTTGAGCCTCTTGGACAGTTTTGAACGTAGAGCATTTAGATTGATTGGTGATAATACAATAATAGGATCATTTACGTCGCTCGAACATCGTCGTAAAGTTTCCTCTCACACTCTTTTACAGTTTTTTTTATGCTCTAGTGAAATAGCCAGCTGCATTCCTCTCCTTAAACAATTCAACCGTAATACTCGCGCTTCTAGGAATGCTCATGAGTATGTTGCGGTAAAATTTACCACAACAAGTTTCACTTTCCTTTTTTAACCTTCCTTCCGTCGTTGCGGCTCCAAAATTACTTAAGAGTTCAGTAGAATCCTGCTTTCCATCAGTCAGTGACCTGCTCTTATTGTATTTTGGAAAAGCAAACTAAATAGGTTTCAGCGGTAATGCGGTTGTGTGACAGAGGGCCCACATGTTTACTAACTTAAGAAATTTGTGACGGGCGGTCACAAAATACACAATTGTGTGACAGATGAGTCACGAAGACGGCAAATTGAGTGTGTGACAGGTGGTCCACACAAGGAGAAAAAGAAAGTGTGCATCCTTTTTATAATTTGCACACCAACCTAAAATTAGTATGGCTTAATGCCCAACGTAAAGTGTCGGAATACTTAATAAGGGCCCTAAAATGGTCTGCACGAAAGTCTAATGGTTTATAGTCTAAATTGCGAACTAGCCGGGTGTCGCAGTTATACCAAAAGAGAAAACCAGATCATAACAAAAGGTTAGAGTAGGATGGCATACTTTTCGTGGCCTTTTTGGATGAGGGAAGTTCACCATGAATATGGCACTTTTTTAGAGAAGCTAAGAAGAGTGAGGTTGGAAATAAAAAGGAGTGAAAAATTTTTGGAGAAAAAAAAAGAAGATTCGTGTTAGTTTTTGTGTTTTGATACAACTAAAATAAAATTAAAAAATTGATAGGGAAACCAAACAAAATTTGTGAGGAAGGCGTTGTGAATAAGGAAGAGGAAGGATCGATTTTCGTAAACCAAGGAAGATAAGTATTTTTTTTTTTGTTGAGTGGGTTTGTGCTTTTCTTTACCTTTGCTTGTAATTTGTTATTGGCTATAAAAAGCCAAAATATAACCTAATGAACTTTCCCAAGGTGACCTTTCTTTGTGTCCTTTGTGCACAACCAATTGCTCCCTTTTTTTTGTTCTTTGTATCATTTTAAATTGTACAAATATTTTTTGGAAAAAATTCTGAATTTTATCCCTATATTTATAAAGGTTTTCCAGATATAAAATAAAATATCTTAACCTTTTCTAGGTGAAAAATTAATCTTGAATTTTATTTTAATTGGGAAGTAAATTTCCGCTTTTCATTATTATCGTTTATATTAACTGGTGATGGTGAGTACCATAATACTTCCTGGCGCCCATTTTTATTATTTTTTTTGCTATGCCCCTGTGTAGTACCTCTTATTAATTTTATAATTAATTTCGATTTTATGAATCGAGTTTTTCCAAACCCACCCCCAAACTGAGCTACTGGGTGACAGCACTGTTTTTGCTGTCGGTGGTAAAATTAACAAACCAACCTTTTCCGAATTTGACATTTGTTAATTGTTTTTTAACAAGTAGGTATCCACTCGTGCGCGCCGGCTACCTACCCATTGTTGTTTTATAAATCGTTTTGTTTTGTTTAATTTTGCGAATCATTTTTCCGCCAACCTAAATCATAAAGTAGTATCGTCATAATAATTCGGGTTTGTTAATTTTACAACAAGTATACCCTCGAGTCCAACTTCGGTCTTACTGTCAAGTACAGAGATTCGTTCTTTAGCCGTACTACGTGAATGTGGAATTCCTTACCACACTCTGTCTCTCCCAGCCATTGCAACATTCAGGAATTCAAACCCAATGTGCACCTCCTTTCAACCCCTCTCTCCCCTTCCAAGTGCTCACACCGTGTTTTTACATAATAAGGTTCGTAATATCCGCTTAAGTATGTGCTTATTATAAAAAAAAATGTTCTTAACGTAGGATGATATTCTTAGAAAAATCCAATCTGTATTTGTTTATACAAGAGTTACAAATGTTCAAGAAATGATACTAGAATTGGCATGAATTTGTTTTCCACTCAGGATCTTCTTAACAAAAATTGATTTTGGAATCAAATTACAGAAGGAATTGGGAGTTATCAGTGTGGGTGTCATATCAGCCTATTTTTTGTTTAAAAAATAGACATTTTAGCATACCTAAAACTGATGTGGACTGGTTTCCCCTCTTGCGATCAATTCACAAATTCCCCAAGAGTAATTCTTGTTATGAAAAGTGCTTTCTCAAATAAGCGGTTCGGATTCGGCTGAAAATTGTAGCTCCCTTCTATACCTGACAATAGTACACGCACACAAAAATGGTTGAGTCACTAGGCCCTAGTTCTCAACTGACTGTTGCGCCACTAAATTTATTAACTTCCCATAAGAAGTTATTGTAATGGGTCTGATTTGTCAAATTGAAAATTTTGACATTTCTCGACGTTTCAAGGTCCCTAGAGTCGAAATAAAAGAATTTTTAGAAAGATGCCTGTGCATGCGTGTATACGTACGTTGTCCATAGCTCAAGAATCAGAAGAGATATCGACTTCAAATAAATTTTGTTATACAGATAAAAAAGCAGAAAGATGCAGAAATGGCTCTTAAGAATATTGCGTGGACGGTTTTTTTTACCATAGCAGTTAAAAAAAATGTAACAATTTTGGTTAATCCTAAATATCTCATGAACCGAAAACGCAAGAGACTTAAATTAAATTTTTTATAATATATTGTAATGTGATACAAAACAGATATATTTTTGAAAAAAATCCAATAAATGTTTTTTTTTTTATAAATAAAATAAACTGAAAAAAAAAAAATGTTGCCACCTCGATAATTTTACGAATACAAAATTATTTTATTTCCAAAACAATTTTGTGCAATAAAAAATAACGTTTCTACCATCTGGTAAAATTTTGAGAAAAATCGTATTGACAGTTTTTTTTATTAAAAATAAAAACCTAAAACAAACATTGCTCGAAGTTGATAAAAATTGATTTTCGACTCAAATATCTTTTTAAGACTAAGAGATTGTGGCTTCAAATTAATATTACCTTATAAGAAATACTCTTTACATTACATTTTTGAGAGAAATCGAATTCACAGTTTTTTTTACAAAAAATACAAATCTAAACACTAAAATGAATAAAAGTTGTTAAAAATTAATTTTTCACTTAAATAACTTTTCAAAAATTTAAGACATTGGGTTTAAACTACTTTTATTTTTTAAAATATATTGTAGCCAACATTCAATAAAATTTTGAGGAAAATCTATTTTTTAGAAGAAATAAGAACCTAACAAAAAAAAAATACATAAACTTGGTAAAAATTTACTTTCGATTCAAAAAGCTTTTGAAAATTAAAAATATTGTCTGCAAACTCTTTTTGTTTCACAGAAAATATTATTTTCGATATTCAGTAGTTTTTTTTTTATAAAAATCCAACAGTCCAGTTTTTCATAAAAAAAATAGTACGAAAATTTGTTAAAAATTCATGTTCGGTTCTTGATATTTGTAAAAATTTAATAAATGCTACTAAAATTGGTAAAACAAATTTTTGACTAAAAATCTATTTAACAAAACTAGATTTTCAAACTATGAAAAATATTGTTGGTAATTTAAAAAAATTTAAGAATAATTCAACTAACAACTTTTTAAACCCGACATGAAAAACTACAAACTTTAAACAAAGACAAATCGACGGACGGGACGGGAAGTTATCAGTGTGGATAGCATCCCAGCCTCTTTGTTATTATAAAATGAATGTGGTCATTTCAGGTAAGAAGACAAAGAACATTCAGGACAGCTAGAAGTGCTAACCAAAGACGAAAACATCGTTAAAGTTCATTGATCCACTACCATCAAAGTTAGAGAGAATATCAAAACACTAAGGCAGTTTTGAAAAGGTAATCTTCTAACATTTAACAGTTAAACCTTTCATTGCTAAAATTATTTTTTAAAACAAAGAATAGAAATTGTTAAAACTGATTACAGAAACGGTGAAATTTGTATAGTTACTGTTGCAGTTGCCATTGTTATTTCTTGAAGAAATCTTGCTATTTAATACCTTTAAACATCTTTCTCGTTTCAAACAAAATTATATCAACCTGCAACATATTCGTGTGGATTAAATGGTTTTTTATTGTCAATGGAATATCTATTCCACAAACTTTTTTCAATAAAATAAACATTAACATTCATACAAATTTTTACAGTAAATAATTATTTTACTTTAAAATGCTTACTTTTGACGTGTTCATAAAACTAATTATGGTTTATGATTTTTTGATTCCAACTGATACAACTGGATCCTAAAACACTAACGTAAACTTTCTCACTATAGTCTCAACTAATTACAAATTTTTCAAACACCAATGTACTTGAGCTATAGAACCATAGAGATCATACAAGAAGGGGTGATATAGGTCAAAGGCAACCTGACTGATTTTTGTTGAGGTAACAAGTGATAGTTAAATAGGTGATGTGATGTTCATTTTTTTTAAAACAAATTCTTGTGACTGAAAGTTCACCATGGTTACCAATATTAGGACAATTTTTATTAGAAATTATTTAATCAAAAACACAGATAAAAAGCTCGGTGATAAATCACATTTGACCATCAAAACTGTGACACACCACTTATCACTTCAGCCGATTCCACCCCAAAAAGTGTCAAAGAAATAATGTATTTATGTAGGTACAGAAGTTAAAAATGGAAGAATTATTTCTGTCTTCAAAGATATTCCCTTATATATTTTTATCGTGTCACCTTCTTTTTCTTTTTAAATATAAATATAAATGGGCAAGGTATACCTTTCACAAAAATATTCACATTTTTTTGTCTATCAATCTTTTTAGTCTTGACATTTCAATTACTCTGAGAGTCAACTAAATTAAAGGCCATATAATTCTGTCAATTTGTTCCTTCATCAATATTGAGTGAAGAAAAAGAATCATTGTATTTTCTTTATATTATTTCTAATATATGTAAGAGGATTTCGTCCACAAAAGCCATTAACTTGTCATTCAAATTGCTTTTTCAATCTCTTCGAATGGGTATCTCTTATCTCTTGTGAATGGAAAAAAAACGAAATAATAAACCAAAAATTACTTGAACTTAATTTTCTGGACCAAAGCAATATAAATATATGTACATATATAAGCCCCATAGATACCTAAATCGAATTCTATCTTTCAATTGGGTAAAAATAAACGTCAGGTGGATAGCGGTATCAAGTTGTGAAAAATTGTTGTGGTTCTTTTTAATTATAATATGAATCAACCCTTTGCCTCTGGGTGGATTTCTCGGGTGGATTTGGAGTTTGTGCTAATAGTAACTAGTGGATTATATAAATGGTATCCGCGTAGTTTGGCAGCATTCTTCTGGGATCTGCCCCTCTGGAATCGATTTGTTTTATTGTAGCTCTTTTTTTGATTGTAGGTTTTATTTGCAGACAAAAAAGTTTACTTGTAAATTTTATTTTGTATTCAATCTGCTTTTTTTTATTTTACTTTAATAAACAAACAAGTGCTTTTAGGTAAAATGTTATTTAGTGTTAAGCTGTTTAATGCTAAGTATGCAAACAGAAGTGTGTTGATTTGTACCTCACCTCATCGATAATGAACAAGAATAATGAGAGATTCGGTATTGTTCGTTTAAATAATTAAGAATTCAAATAGCTTTAAAAGAAAAACAAGTTGAACGAGAGGATAAAATAAAGACTAAAAACCATAATTTGTTTTGTATACAAGAAAAAAAAAAGGGTTGATATTTTGCCCTTTGAAATCCCGGAACAAAATTCTAGAAATCACTCGAGTATAATCCTAAACAATTTTGTATTTCAAAATTCTGGTAAAATTTTTTGAATTTTGAACATTAAATTTCCAATACATATTGAACAATATATTTTGTATTTAAAACCTAAAACATATTAATTTTGCCTTTTAATGATGCATCAATATAATTTGACTAAGTAAAAATGCATATGTATATAGGTTTTGATTACTTTCAAATAAATGCAAAAGTTCATATTCATCTAAAAACCATTTATTTCGACTCTAGGGGCCATGAAACGTCAAGAAATGACAAAATTTTCAATTCGACAAATCGGACAGATTATAATGATTATCTATGGAAAGTTAACAATTGGTCAATTTGAAACGCTAAGGCAGAAAATATTTTGTTACAATTAATAATGTTATGTTATTTTAAGATATACGATTTTAAAATTATGTTTTTTTATTTGTTCACTATTTATGCCACGTACCTTAAAAAAAAAAATTAGGTGGAGCAACAGTCCCTAGGGGGCAGGGCCCAGTGACTTACAACTCTCAACCATTCCTGTGTGCGAGTTATTGAAGGGATGGGGGGATCTACAGATTATATGCCGAATCCGAACGGCTAATTTGAGAAAGCACTTTTTCATGAAAAGAATTACTATTGGAGAATTTGTCAATTCCTCGCAAAAGGCAGTACCTGTGAGTAAAACTCTCGCATAACAGTCCAACGCACTAACCATCATGCCACGGGTACTACTGGTATACGTACCTTGCTTGGTCATAAAATGCCGATTCACCGTATCAAAGGCACTCCACTGTAGTATTGTGACCTTGAAAAGAATTTGAGAGCACAAAAGGGGCGCTGCTTAGTGCTTAGGTATTTAGTTAAATTTTAAAGTACAGTTTTTTAAATATTATATCTGAGGCTAACATTATAAGTTTAATTAATTTTTAATGACGACCAGTAGCAGATGGAGTGAGCAGTACCTTGCGTCCTTGTCGGTTGTCGTTGGCTAGGATTAGGGAACGGATCCTGGCAGGGATTCCGGGTTTCTTTGATTGCTTCAGCCTCTGTTGTGCCACGGGCTGGCGGTTACGTTAAAGGTTCTGAAGATTTCGTTTGTCGATATTCCAAGTGGGGCATCAAAGGAACTATATGGATTTTTACTTGCGACACATAGGAACTACATATATGGCAAGTTGTACATTCGTGCAAAATTTCGAACTCGAGATTTTAATCAAACATTATATTACGATGGTAGAGAAGTCGAAAAAAGTGTGTTCCGCGATTCCGTCCAGTCTGTTTTGTCTGTATGTACACGCTCCTACAGCCTAAACCATTGGGTCGATTGAGTTTAAACTTGGATGTTAAGGTTTTGAGCAGATTCACAATAGACTTCTTTTAATTTTTTTTAAGATCAAAACTAGCAGTGGCCACCATACAATTTTTTTGGTCAAAAAACGATATTTTGAATTTTCTCGAAAACAAACCGATAGATTTTATTTTTTAATTTTCTCTAAAATTTTATTTTGTAACTTGGCTTCTTGTAATAAGAAAAATATATTTTTGTATTGCCCAGGAAATAATTTTTTTTAAATAAGCTCTTATATTGCCTTAACAATATTTGATTATCAAAAGTGCAATATTTTTAAAAAAATATTGTATTTTTTTTTCCAAATTCTATATCTCAAAAACGTATATTTACAATTACTAAACAACTGCATGCCTAAAATATTTTTAGAATAAAATCGAAAAATTTTATACATAAAAATTAATTTAAAAACAAACCGCTGTAACGATTTTCAAAAAAAAATTAAAAATCATGTGTTTTTTTATTTATAAAATGGCATTTTAATTTTTGAAGTCAAACTTTTTTTGATTATTTTAACTGTGCATGATCCCGAAAGAGCGCATTATTTTGACAAAATTTTATTTGCATTTCTATCTTTTATCCAAATTAATGCATTTGGTACATATTTATATATTTTTATAACTATACCTATTGTAAATACAAACTATGGCCGTGAAGCGCCACTTCATCGGATTAACGAATATGACATATTTATATATATATGATTTTAAAATATTATTCTTTACTATAATAAGTTTGTTTCACACGTGTTTTACTTGCTTCGCCTATATAAAACAATATACTTAGTACAAGTATTTTCTATTAGAATCACTTTTTTAACGTATGTGTACACATTATACCTGTATAGGTGTTACGTACAACCTCTACAACTATTGCTTACGTGTTATTTCATAACTTAAATCCTAAATGCATAGGAGCCTGACTGTAAACAACACATTAATATATCAATTTTTTGTACTTGTTCGTAGGCTTGTTTCTTTTAAAATTTAACGAAAAAAATAACCTGAACGTAATAACTCCATGTTTGCTCTGAAGGAACATGATTGGATTGTAGTACTCGTAAGTACTTTCAACATACTAATAACATTTATTCATTAGGGCTGATCTTGCCAATGAACTATTCTATATTCGTTTTAGACACCTGCCGATCGCTGTACAATTTAAACATACATGTTCATGCTCTTTTTTATCTTCAGATAATTTATTTTCCATTCTGGTTCTTCTAATATTAAACTTAAATAAAGCTATCCAAGAGAAAAAACTTTGTAGGAACTAGTTGAATACTAAAACAATTGTTTTCATTAAGTATGCTTACAAGTATTTTTCATTTTCGGAATGAGCTTTCCTAGGATGAGTTGTGTCTTGGGATGAATCGCGCGGTTTTGTTGACAAGTCAAATGTCATTTATATCTTTTAAAACAAACTTATTTAAAAAGTATATTTTTTAATCTTATATAGGTACTTTAAACAGACTCTTTGAATACAGGAGCAAGTTCGTGCGACCCAGTCGTGTATTTTATTTTCCTTATAAACGAATTAATAAAAATCAACAAGACCAAAGTTTCTTACTATACTACTTGAATATTTAATTTAAAGAAGACCGTTTATTGTTAACTATGTCTGATTGGAAAAATTCAGAACACGAATTCGTAAATAAAAAAGTATAGAAAAATACGTATTTCGAAAACATTTCAATTCGTTCAACAATATGTTTCACGTAGGTCTTCATAAAAAAGACTCTCTAAACTGCACCAACTATAGAGGAATCAGTCTACTTAACATCGCCTATAAAATCTTCTCTGCCGTAATATGTAAACGTCTAAAGCCCATCGTCAACAACCTGATAGGTCCTTATCAGTGTGGTTTTAGACCAGGAAAGTCCACAGTCGATCAACTATTCACATTACGGCAGATCCTGGAAAAACCCAAGAACACCAAATCGACACCCACCATCTTTTCATCGATTTCAAGGCCGCATATGACAGCATATACAGGGACGAGCTGTAAAGAGCCATGTCTAGTTTTGGCATCGCTGCCAAACTCGTCCGTTTGTGCAGGATGACCATGGAGAATTCACGCTGCTCCATAAAGGTTGGAAACAACTTAACAGAATGCGCTGTCATGTGATTTTTTTTTAACATCGTGCTTGAAAGAATAGTGCAGAGCTCACACGTCAAAACTAGAGGCACTATTTTTGAAAAGTCTGTCCAATTACTGGCATGTGCTGATATTGACATAATCGGAAGAACTCAGCGTGATGTCAATGGGGCTTTTGTGAGTATTGAAGCAGAGGCGGAAAAATGGGTTTAACGGTTAATGAGGGCAAAACAAAGTACATGCTATCGTCAAGAAAGGACATAGAACACAGACGTCTTGGTCAAAACGTCACCATCGACAGACGTAACTTTGAGGTAGTCAAGGACTTCGTCTACCTAGGCTCCGCTGTAAACGCAGAAAACAACACCAGCGCTGAGATCAAACGCAGGATAACTCTTGCTATCCGCTGTTTCTTTGGACCAAGAAAGCAATTGAGGGGTAAAGTCCTCTCTCGAGGGACCAAAGTGTTGCTATATAAGACCCTTAATGGTTGTATAATTTTTTGAAAGCATTTGCCTACATTTAGTAGTCCTTTTTTTAGTTTTTGTTTATTTATTTCAACCAAATTTGAAGTGTTTTAAGGAAATATATAAAGCAATTCATTTTTTTGATTTGAAAGTTTTTGATTTGTATGTTTTGATGTTTTTACTTGTAAGAAATAATTTATTTGAAATCAATATATCAACCGATTCTTGAGATATGTCCGAACGCGTTATTTCGAACGTATCGTCGAACGGACCGACGGACGGACGTACTTACATACATATGTATTTATTTTATATTCTAGGGACCTTGAATCGTCGAGAAATGTCAAAACTTTTAATTTAAAATATCAGACCGATTGCAATAACGTCCCATGAGAATTTATTAAAATAATTTAAAAAATGTCTTTAAAAATATATATAAATATGCGATTTAAAATTTTAAACTCATTTCATGTACCTAGTGACAAAAAGTGAAAATGGCTTAAAATTTAACAGCACAGTTTGCTGATTAAATTCAAAAGTTTGTGGAAAAAGATAAAACTTTCCACGCAATTTTAAATTAAAGACATATTTATATGTGCAGCACATGATATGAGAATAATTTGAGTGGGGTCCATATCGTAAAAATAACAGTAACAAGATCCTTAAAGACTTTTTTTCGCTTTAAATTTAATGTTTGCATATAAAGCTCGTTCGCATTAATTTCTTCTTGGAATCAGTGAATTAAGTGAAATAATTGGATTAAATAGCTTTGTACTAGTACACGTACGTGTGAAGTACACAACCTAGGTGATGGTAAATGTGTTTCCAGAAAAAAATTTAATATGTATACACCTATGATACAGGTAAAGAATTGTTTCATGTTTGTATTGTTATTTGAATAAAATCACAATTCCATTATACGAACTAAGTCCATCAGTTTAGAGCGGACTTATCAAGTTTAGAGGAGCTATTGTGTAACATAAAATGTAGTTTTGATGTTATAAAAAGCAGTGTTTTCTCGTGTCGTAGTGATAATTGCATATTCAGACATTTTGTTTTCATAGTCTATGAGTTATTCAGAAGAAGGACAAATCTTAAATCTGAAAAATTATTCTTTGCATTAGATTAGGAAACATAAGAAACAAACTTTAAGAAACTGTGTTGTGTATATACTCGTAGTATAAGGCAAAAGTTTACATGTGAATTTAATTTTACAATATAACCTAAAATCTTAACTTCAATTACTACTCTTTGTCAAGTTTCTTATCAGTAGAATATATGTACGAGTATATCAACTTAAATAAAACTTCTGTAAAACTTTCAAGTCAACTTCAGAAACTAATATTTTAAAAAATAATTGGTACTCAGTTTCCCATACAAAACTTTAACTTCACAGTTTAATCTACAAGGTTCTAAAAGGTTTAACTACTATGGACGCTCCTCGTATATATTTATAAGAGCTGCATATCCGAAAAATGATTTTTCTTCTAAAAATATTAACAACTATACTAAATTATCCTGGCTCACATATCCCCAAAACTTTATGGTTTTAACACGTTTATCGTACATATGTAGGTAGGTACTTATACTTTGGAATATAATATAAAGAGGGTGAGAAATGACGTACATATAGGACACATACATAATTTATAGCATGTCTTTTCTGTATCTAGATACAAGCTTAAACTTTTCCAACGACACGACGATGTTCTCAGCTCCTTTGAGATCAAAGTTTTGTGTGAAAATTCTAAAGTAAGGAACTTCTACTTTTATTAAGATGGTCCAAAAATGTTGAAAGCAATGTACCAAATCAACTGATCTGAATTCGATACGATGTAAATTAAAACATTTAAAAAAAAAATAAATAAGTATAACAAATTTACATCTTAAGAACGAAAGTACAAGAAAATAAGGTACACGTTTTCAAGATATCCTCACATTATTTTTTGAAAGAAATCATCCGGAAATTCTTATCACTTTGAGCATTTTATGCAACAAAATAAATATTTGATAAAGAAATAATTATGCTTGATTGAAAATGTTAATTAAAGCAAACTTAATACGCACAGGAACAGTTCCTGTAAAGGGTTTATTTTGAGAGCTTATAAGAGCAGGGTTTTACTTAATCAACAATTTTCAGGCAGCTCATTAATGACTTTTATATTTCTCAAGCTAAAAATTCAACTTCCAGCATTTATTAAAAACACTATTTAAAGAATTCAAAAGTAAAAAGTAGGAACCACCCTAATCTACATACATTATTATGTGAGTGACAGCCTGCATGATAAGAAGGAGTAAAATAATTTAAATATAATTTATCACTTAAGATGGAAGCTTATGACGTGTTCCAAAATAAAAATCTAGGCTATAGATCTATACAGAAAACGACCAAAGGTCAAAAGGGACTTCAGTAGTGCTTATTATTTCCCTTCTTATACATAAAATAAACATTGATGAGGTCTCAATAAAATAAAAAGAACTACCCTGGCAAACACTTAATACGGTTGATTTGGGTTTAATCTGAGCTTAAAGGTTTTCAAAAAAAAAACTCATAGAATTATCAACTCCTCTATATTTTCTCTTTTCTATTTATATACGAATCAAATCTTGTTCGTCACTTGCTTATAATAGTTTTGCCACTGTTTGACGTTTCATCAACTGAATTAAAATTCAGGTTGAATTATAAGCTAACATTATTTTAATACAAGGACTATTTGTAGCCTTCTAGACAGTGATACCAGAATATTAATAGTTTTCTTGTATTTACTTCAATATATTAGTATTTTAAACTTCAACTAGGAAGTTATTGTAATGGATCCGATTTGTCGAATAGAAAATGTTGACATTTTTCGAGGTTTCAAGGTACTTAGAGTCGAAATAAAAGATTTTTAGAAAGATGTCTGTGCGTGCGTGTGTACGTACGTTCGTACGTTTGCTACGTTTTTTTTTGTCGTCCAAATAGGCTCAAGAACCAGAAGAGATATTGACTTCAAATACATTTTGTTATGTAGATAATATTGCAGAAAAATGACGAAAAGGGCTCTCAAGGAAATTGTGTTGGTGATTTTTTTTACTAAAGCAGTTTTAAAACGGGTGAACATTTTGGTTAATACTAAATATCTCCCGAACCAATGACGGTAGAAACTTGAAATAAATTTTATATTATATATTTTAACGCGATACCAAACAAGTATATTTTTGGAAAAAATCCAATTAACAGATTTTTTTTAAAAATCAAAAAAAAACTGAAAAATTAATTTTTCACCTCAAACATTTAAAGAATAAAAAATGATTTCATCTTCGAAATGTTGTCGAAATGTAATGTTTTGTAAAGTTTTGAGAAAAATCGGATTGAATGTTATTTTTATAAAAAAAATGAAAACCTCAAAAAAGCTTTACTCGAAGTTGGTAAAAATTGAATTTCGACTAAAATATCTTTTCAAAAGCTTGAGATCATGGCTACGAACTTTTTTTATTTTATAAAAGGTATTGGTTTAAACATTCGGTAAAATGTATAGATAAATCGAACAACCAGTTTGTTTTTACAAAAAATAAAAACTTAAAAGAAAATCTAACAAAATTTGGTAAAAATTGATTTTCGATTTAAATTTCTTTTCAAAACTTTAAGATATTGGCTTTAAACTACTTCTATTTTTTAAGAAATTTTGTTTTCAACATTTAGAAACATTTTGAGAAAATCGAATTAGCAGTTTTTAAAAACAAAAATAAAAACCTAATAAAAAATTACTAAAAGGTTACAAAAATTGACTTAAATATCTTCTTGAAACTATGAGATATTGGCTTAAAACTAAATTTATCTTTTAAAAAAATATTTTTGTCAACATTCATTAAAATTTTGAGGAAGATCGAATTGATAGTTTTCACATAAAATAAAAACCTTTTATGTTCGGTTCTTGATATCTCTCAAAATAATTTCATTCATCCAATATGCCAAAATTTAAGAATTGCAGAAATAAGAAAATAAGTTTGACTAAAAATCTATTTAACAAAACTAGATTTTCAAACTAAACTATTTTTTTATATGAAAAATATTATTGGTAATTTTAAAATTTCTAAGAACACATAATCCAACTGACAACTTTTTTACCCCAACAAGAAAACCCACAAACTTTTAAACAAGACAAACCGACAGACGGGATGGGAAGTTATCAGTGTGGGTCACATCCCAGCCTTTTTTTTACATAAATTAAAGCTTAAGATAAAAAAAGATTTGTTTACACAAAATCAAAGTTTTTTTTAATGTAAGATCATCTCAAAGACACATTTGACACTTAACTATCAGGATTTGACACTGGATCTTCCTGTGTGGATCTGATTAACAGGTTGCAAATCATCATCGACGATTCAAAGCACCTTCGATCACCAAGACATTTGACAATATCAATTGAGAATTTATTTGGCTCACTTTGCGCAGTATTATCATGTCGGATAAATTCATTGCTATTCTCAAGGATACATAAGATAGATATCACGATTCCCATATAGGAAGTTTTTCAGAGGAATGAGTGGAGTTGGGCAAGGCTGTATATTCTCAACAAAACTTTTTCTTTTATCTGTTAATGACAATCAGCTTTGTCCAATGGAAATGGAAATGACTCTGCAATCTCACTTCAAACATCTGGTTTATCCGGACGATATATTCCTTCTCTATCATACAACAACAGACATCCATAAAATGGAAATGAGGGTAGGGAAAGTAAAAGAAATCGTGGCACTAATGATCAACTTGTTAAAAACTAAACATGCGTTTTGGGACTTCCTCATCAATCCTAGTAATGTTTTTGAACTGTACTGTCTTTACCTATGGAGGAATTGAACTGAACGTAAACGTCAGTAAATGCGGCCAGCTAGCACTGTTTTTCTCCAATTCTGAATTCGTTAATAGATGTCTTTGCAAAATCTTATGACGAGGATTTTCTGAATAAAATGTAAAACTTCAATGCTGAGCTTTATATGAAAACGGGTCCGAATACCATGGGCTTTATCATACGAAGGCGAAAATGGCCACAGGTGCATTGCTTGCCAAGCTATATGGACTGGAACCCGCTTACACAGGAGGGGAGACAATTGTGCTGGTTAAGATGCACTTAAAGAAAAATATTCGAACAAGAATAATCACCACTGGAGATGAGTTGGAGAGATCTGAAATATATCTCCACAAATCATACACGTAAGAGTAGTAGAAGCACTATGGCTATGCCCCGCCAGGAGAACTTAATGGAAGTAATATGTCTGAGGGCATAAGTAAGTAACTCTTGAGCTATAAAATGTCACCTTAATGTTCATGACTTACTTATAGGTTCTCAGAGTAAAACTTATACTTAAGACACACGAAAATTTTATTTTATTTTAATATCATATTTTTTTCTATACCCACATTAGTTTCGCAAATGAGGCTTTAGCTATTGTTTATATTTTGTACACCCTTTGAAAGACACCCTAAGTTAATTTTAAAAAATACCTAGGTTTTGTAAATTTAAGTTCTTAATGCTCTCTTATGATAAGAGGGATTTTTAAATATAAAAATTTAATTATCAAATAAACTTAGCAGACTTCCCCATTATTATTGAAGTAAGAGAATAACATAGGATTGTTAAAAATGAATTCACTTGAACTCATTTTTACTCAACCAACAAACAAAAAAAAATTAATAACTTTATTCAACAAAGCGTCAGACAGACTTTAAAGTAAAACCATATTTTTTGCGAAGGGTTTTTTGTTTTATCAAGGTTTTCAATAATCTCATTATACATACCTATACCAACATTTAGCATTGTAAATACATATATTATACTTATTTATCCTTATTAAATTATTATTTTCCCTCTTGATATCATTGAATTCATCGTTAAAACAGATGTTTCCCTTAGCTACTATTTATATACCTTCTATAGTAACTTGTACAATATGACGGGGGTTGGCTCAAGCTCAAATTATTTACGAGGCATTCACATTTGTTATGAAGTTCATCCATTCATTCAACATTATAAAAATTATCACGTAACAATTCATATAATAAAAACTTCGGACTTGGCCCTCACAAAGGGATCATCATTGTGGCCAAAGGCTAAATCAAGGAATGACTGTGGTATTGTGTTATGCAGGATTTGAGGTTTCAGGCATAAACATAGGAGTACATGTGTACCTACCCACAACATAAGTATCTATATTTTTGTTTTGTTGGAAATTCAAGGGAATCAGGGTTACCTTTCTTTAGAGTTTCCATTTTATTCAAAGTGCTAGGTGTTATGAGTTATTAAGGTGGAGTTATTTTCGAGTTATTATGGTATCTCCTTTGGCACATCCATTTGTAAACCTGTCACTGTGGAATGACTTGGAGGATTGAGGTCAGGGTTTCATCTACAATATGTGGTTGTATTGACCCCGTAAAATAAAAATATAACACTCATACAATAATAAAATTTACACATTGATGGCAACAAAAAGTGGTAAAAAGGATTAATGAAAACAGTACAGCACCTTTCCTTCACGGTATTCAGACTAATGCCCATAAAAAAACACTCACTGAGAGCTTTTATGGTATGAAAATACATCACACGTTCATAAATATTCCTATTCGTCTCTTAAAGTGGACACCAACACATGGGATGAAACTGTCCATTATCCTTTATTTCGTTTTTTTTTTATGAAGGATTTATATTCAAGAAGGTTTTCAATTTTTCCCACTCAAAACGAAATGCCAAAAAAAGCTTATCGGAATCTACTTTAACTGGTTGAATGAAATAAGCTATTGAATAATTTATTTGTTAGCAATTCATGAGATATTCTAGATATACATACTTTAGGAAGGACTTAAGGCCTTTAAATTGTATATCTGATGGAACTTGCATACGACTATATTGGGTTATTTTGTGTGATGTGGTCATATAGAAATATGCTTTTCAAATGCATATGAGAGGCAATGTTTTCAACATCTATTATTTTTTATTCATAAAAACATTTTCATCAAAAAATATGTCACCGTGGTTTTTCACCAAACTACTGGAAGCTGCAGGACAACGTTGAAGCTTTTCCTAACAACAAAAGGCTAATTTTACTCGTATAAACAAGAAAACTACTTATACTGCTTGTTAATGTCAAGGACAGGACATGGACTTAGGTATATATGTTGAGTGGAAGTGAATCTGAAAATGTGGATTTACTCGTTTTCTTCGTGACAAGGCGAACCACAACACATCAGTTTCAACCACGAGAGCAGTTATTAGTTAAGGTCTTCAAATATAAAATAAAGAAAATAATTTATTTATTTACGAAAAAAAATTGTATTGCCTTGCGAGTTGAGAATGACTTTGATTTAAGTGTTTTTTTAAGAATTTCAGAACTTTTGATAATAAAAGAAGAGAGATGTTCTATTGCAATGAGTTTCCTAGATTCCCATAAGAAGTTATTGCAATCGGTCCTATTTGTTTAATTGAATATTTTGACATTTCTCTGCGTTTAAGGGTCCCTAGAAAAAAAAATAGATGGCGCAACAGTCCCTAGGGGCCAGGCCCAATGACTTACAACTCTCAAATATTCCTGTGTGCGAGTAATTGCAGGGATGGGGACCTTCAGTTTATATGCCGAATCCGAACGGCTAATTTGAAAAAGCACTTTTTCATGACAAGAATTACTCTTGGAGAATTTGTCATTTCTTCGCAAGAGGCAGCACCCGTTAATAAAACTTTAGGTGGCACAGGCAGGGATGGAACCCAAGACCTCTCGCATGACAGTCCAATGCACTAACCATCACCTTAGAATTTAAGTCAAAAGTCTTATCTAACCTGGAACAAGAAGTAAATTTTTGTTATGAATTAAGTATTAATCACTATCAGCCCTTAAAATAGTTCAAATGAATATCATAGCCCACAGTTAATAAAAACAGTATAAAAAGTTAACGTCCACGTCAATACCTTGCCTACATTATATTATTTCGATCTCGTTAAATAACAACTCTGCTATGAAAACATTCTAGAAATCGTTCTCCCTTCTTTTCCTATAAAAATAACTACTTGTGTTACGTTATGTATAAATAATGTGTTGTATCTGTATCTACATCTGCGAATATAATTATAACATCGATGTTGTAAAGATGAGAAGAAAACCCAGTAATGAATTGTAATCATAGAGGGAGGCAAAGGTTTAATGAGGTAGGTTGGATAATGCAAAATCTTATTATGATACAATAAACATAAGGTTTCTATCGTACAGACATAAACACTTGCCGTCAAAAGTTTGAAGACATACACAAAAAAATCAATAAAAAGCACGATACAATAAAAATAAAATAAAATTTCAGAACCATTTTTAAACTTTTTCTTTCTAACCTCCGAATAATCGTTATCATTTTCCTTACTTTTGTTTTTGTCAAATTTGTTTAATTAGTCACTCTGCTTTTCGAGACGGATTACAACAACGGGCAACAATTAAAAAATATTAAGTTCTCGAGTTATAGTGTTTGAACAAACCAAGTTTTTAGCTATAAAACTCTATTAGACTCCAAAATTACTCTATCACTTCGAGTTTTTGAAGTGTTATATACGTATATATACTATGTAGGTCTTTATGAGGCTATATTAATTCATGATTAGATAATCTTTTTTTTTACAGTGAAATGCGTGATGGCTTTCCAAATCTCCAATCCTTTCATCAATATTATGTTGAAATTTGTATAATATTTGATAAAATTTTCAAAATATCCCACTTGCTTCTCATAAATATTGAAAAAAACGCTGAAGCAGTTTTGCCTCAAAGAGAAATGCTAAATAGTAAGCATACTGTGTTTTTGCAACGAATCTATCCTTTTGACGTCAAGTTTTTGAAATAAGTTAACGAAATATAAAGATACGGGTATTTTTAAAATTTAAGCAGATAGTAAAAATCGAAGTTCGGAAATCGGAAATCAAAACTAAAAAGAGGCTGGGATGCGACCCACACTGATAACTTCTTATCGCGTCTGCCGATTTGTCTAACTTAAAAGTTTTTAGAGTTGGGTTAAAAAATTGTAAGTTGAATTATTTTTAAAAATTTTAAAATTACCAACAATATTTTTCATGCAACGAAATAGTTAAATTTTGAAAATCTAGTTCTGTTAAATAGATTTTTAGTCGAAAACAAATTTTTTATAATTTAAGTAGCATTTCTTAAATTTTTACAAATTGGATTAATAAAATTTATTTCAGAGATATCAAGAACCGAACATCAATATTTACCAAATTTGCGTACTATTTCTTACAGATTTTATTTTTTTATGAAAAAACTCACTGTTAGATTTTTATTAAAAAAAACTACTGAATATCGAAAACAATATTTTCTGTGAAACACAAAAAAGTTTTAAGAATATATTTTTAATTTTTAAAAAACTATTTGAGTACATTTTACAAAGTTTTAGTATTTTGTTTGTAAGGTTTTTATTTTTTGTAAAAAAAATGATTTTTCTCAAAATTTGTCCGAACGGTGAAAACAATACTTCTTATAAATTAAAATTAGTTGGAAGCCATAATCACAAATTTGTAAAAAGATATATGAGTCCAAATTCAATTTTTACCAACTTTGAGTTAAGTTTTTATTTTTTATAAAATAATGGTTTTTCTCAAAATTTTACCAGATTTCAAAAACGTTATTTTTCGTTGCACAAAATTATTTTGGAGATAAAACCATTTTATATTCGTAAAATTTTCTAGGTGACAAATTTTTGTTTTCGGTTTTTTGATTTATAAAATACCATTAATTTTTTTTTTCCAAAAATATATTTTTTTGGTATTACGTTACAATATATAATATAAAATTTAATTCAAGTCTCTAGCGTTATTAGTTTGTGAGATATTTAGGGTTAACCAACTTTTTCACCTTTTTTTAAACTGTTGTTAAAAAACCACCCATGAAATTTTCTTGCCCTTTCTGCATCTTTCTGTCTTATTATTTGGACACAAAAATTTATTTGAAGTCAATATCTCTTCTGGTTTTTCAGCTACGGACGGCGAAAAAAACGTCGTGAACGTACATACGCCCGGACGCACGGCCTTAGGAACGTACGTACACACGCACGCACAGACATCTATCTAAAGATCTTTTATTTCGACTCTAGGGACCTTGAAACTTCGAAAAATGTCAAAATTTTCAATTCGACAAATCGGATCCATTACAATAACTTCCTATGGGAAGTTAAAGATAATCACTGTGACGGTAAGTGTTTCTGTGTGGCATGTTAATAAATTGTACACAATTACCTGAAGATGTAATTTCTTTCATTCCATGCTTTAATAAACTTTCCTGTCTTATGTTGCCACTATTGCCAGTCATCGATTACCTACGAGTGCACTAATGATAATTAAAATCACTTAAAAAGAATCTAGGTCGATTTAAATTTAAAAATTCATAAAGAACAAAGCTGTACTGAAAAAAAACACTAGGAATACAAATAGGTTTTGTTTAAACTAGTTAAAAATATTATCATTCTTGAAATTATTTATCTTTTAAACCAAACGTTACTAACTGCTAAATCATGTTAACAAATGCTGAGTTTTTTTATTTATTAAGGTTTAAATTCTAAAAGCATTTTCAACCAGACGAACAATGTTTAAATTATTAAATTATTCATTATTTATATTTGTTCTCGAACGTACTATTAGTTTGAAACATTCAATTTCAAACAACTCAACTTTTTGTTTGTTCAGTGACTTGAACTTTGCTAATTAATTTATGTTGCGTCTTGCAAAAATGTCCTCGGATTGGTTTTCTATTGATTTATTTTTATATCAAAAAAGAAATGTGGTTTCTTAGAAATTAATGAAGTGCACGGAATTCGGTAGGGTCATATGTTTCTTTCTTTATGTAAACATACGTATAGTCGATGTGAATTAAAGTTTAAAAATATCAATTTTTTCGTTTAAGGAAATTGTAAAATGAAATAATAATTTAATTTAATTTATAATTTAATTTGTAAAATGAAATTATAATTTACTTTAACCTTAAGAGTTGGGGAAATGTTGAATCTAGTGTGATGGAAACTCAAAATGGAGCAATATTTTTAATTTTACTAAACCAAATGCAGATTCATTTTTTTAAGCAAAAGTGCAAAATTAAAATAAATTTCCACTCAGAGAATCAACGAGAACGAGGAAGTTGAAGTTTAATCCACTTAGCAACACCCACAGGATTCTAAAAATACTTCTATAAAAAGTTTCAATGTTCAATAACATTGACTTTGAATTTGACTTTGGCGAAGAGCCAAAGATATTTTTTAGCCAAGTATGATGGTAAACTTCGTATTCGAGCAAATATAATTTTGGTCCTATGCAGCTTTTTATTTTATTTATAGGACAAGACACAAATCCAGTTTGTTCAGAAATGAATAGGATTTTGATACCAAATGTAGCCGATTTAAGGATTGATGATTAACATAATATTTGGGAGTAAAATGTTTGCACCCAGAATAAGTTGATTAGTTCCGAAGTATAACTTTTGTAGTTTTGTATTTTATTAAGGTTTCAAAAAAAGGTTTAAAAAAGGGTGAGACAAGAAACTTTAGGACGCTTTTAAAGCGACGTGAAAGAACTAAAGATGATATTATCATTAATCATTTTAAATGCTCTAAGTTCAACCAGGAGACCTGATTTCGTTCAATAGCACCAGTCCTGTAAGTCCTGTAGATAACAGCTATCCAACCCAAACTATTTGCGGAACTTTTGGCGACATCGCGTGTGATCGTTCCACAAAAGGTGGTAATTTACACACGTACTGAGAATATCGAGATATTCAGTCTCATGATGCAATGGTAATCCTTAGATAATGGCAGGGGGGTATATCTCGCTTTAAAGAGGTTCTACATCCAAAGAAGAGCGACGTCAGTCTGAAAACGAATATGAAGAATTAAGAGTACTATCGTCAGCGAAACAATGTATTGGATTAGAAGTTGCAAACAGGAGATTATTAGTAAAAATAAGAAAGAATGTTGGAGATAGAACAGAGCTTTTTGGCATTAATTTTGTAGTTATCGGGCTTGAGTCCTTCCAATACTACTTGTATTGAACAATCGGAAAGGTAATTTAATTACTAATCCGATGAACGAGTGAATCATGAAAACGAAAGATAAGATTGGAGATAAGTCAGTCTGATTCAACCCTATGCAATGCGTTTTAAATATGAAGTGCAATAATCTTACTTTCTCTAAAACAATGTAAGAATTTGCTACACGGTTCGGTGATATGAGCGATGAGGTAACCTGTGGACCTAATGTTTCAAGATATTTATTGAGCTGATAACTAATCAGCGTTTCCATGACCTTGAAAAGGAGGGACGAAAGTGCAATCTGTCGGTAATTAAAGGGTGAGTAAGATTTGATATATGCTGTTTTTCATACGAGCCAGCCCTGAGCAATATTGCAGGTCTTCCTGGCTTGCAACGGAAACTTACTTAAACAAAGAGCTGACCGCAGCACACAGCTCAAAGCAAGTAATAGACAGTACTGTGATAAGATCGGTGGATGAGCAAGCCAGAAGGTGGAAGGAACACTATTCCTCGGTTTTAATTCGAGTGTTTCCAAAAACAGCGTGAAGTCGATGCCGCCTGAACAAACTAATCCCCGAATCCGCACCGCACCTTCCAGTAGGGCTTGCTGGTTTTCCCGTAGAGCTTTTACGCAAGCAGCGCCAACGTCATCAATCTAACTGCTTCATCCGCTCATAAAAAAGCCTGGACCACCGAAAGCTTCATCGATGAGTGGAAAGAGAAGATTATCGTCAAGCTCCCAAAAAAGGAGATCTTACAAAAAGTGAAAATTGGAGAGGAATTTGCGTTCTACCTTTGCGAAAACTGTAGGGCCACTCTCGATGCCAAACAAGCAGGATTCTGCTTTGGATGCTTCTGTATTGATCATATCAACACCCTGCGGATCATTACTGGACAGTGCGTTGATGGCGTTAACATAGAGTATATCTAGTAAGCTTTACGGAGGAGAGGCATCCCAAGTGTCACGTTCTGTTCGATGGTAGATTGTCAGATGATTTTGAAGTCAAAGTGTGTTGTATACTGTTGCCAATATTGTTTTTGTTGGTAATAAGCGACGTACTGCGCGCAGCTTTGTCAAATAGCGAAGGGATCCAATGGACTTTCACATCCTATTAAAAGCACTTAGATTACGCGGATAGGATCATGGTTCTCCATCAAATGACAACAATAGTGGAGAGCAAAGCAAAGGTTGTGGGGCTGAAAATTATTGCCGGCAAAACAAAAATGATCAGCCTCAGAACCCGACCATCCTCTCCAACAAATATTTCCGCGCAACCAGTGGAAAAAGTGGAGAGCTTTCAGTACCTTGGAAGCATCGTTTCCACCGAAGGCGGAACCGAACAAGACGTCAACGACCGCATCGGCAAAGCAAAAGCGGGCTTTCGGTATGCTGTCAAAAATTTGTAGGAATAGCTATATATCAGCTTAAGAACAGCACTTGGACGATTACTTCAGGCATAACAAGAAAGCTGCAAACCTTCGTGAATGGATGTCTTCGTAATATCATTAGGATTTTCTACCCAAACCGCATATCAAATGAGGTCCTTTATAGAAGGACAGGTCAAAAACCAATAGAATCTTTAATACAAAGATATTTCATACAAATTTAAAAACAAATATAAACAGTAAAATTTGGTGTATTTACAAAAGCTTTAAGGAATTTTATTAAAAAAAAAGTGAAAATAGTTTGCATGTGATCAAATATGTTCTATATTAATAACAAAAGAGCTGCATCTAATAGTTAAAAAATATCCAAAGTAAAACAAATTTAAAAACTCGAACTATTTTAAAATTGAAAAAAAAAATGAACAATTTGAATTTGTTTGTTCATATCTTTCCAATGTGTTTTTGAAAGAGTAATTATATAATGAAATATATTTAAAAGAATGTTTTTAAAGGATTAGCTAAATTTTAAAATATTTAGGCATTTTAAAAATCACAAATAATTATAATTTGTTTATAGTAATTTTTTAAAAGGTATTTTTTTTATATTAAAATTATATTATTATATTTTTTTTATATTAAAATTAGGAAAATAAAATTTGAAATAACTTAAAGTACTTAGTACTAGAGATAAGAATATGCAACCCGAGGATCAATATATTTAAAATAAGTTATTAAAACATAAACATTTGGTTTTTGGTGTACAAGTTCGTAAAATGAGACTGAAACAGTCCCAGGTACCTAATATTTAAGTAAAATTACTAATAAAATTAATTGCGTATTTAGTTTTTCCTTTAGCTTTTTCTGTACTTTGATTACTTGCAATTACTTCATGTACTTAAATTCAATACTTTCAGTTATACCTAAGTAGCAATATAACGAACTGAATTCCGCGGTAAGGGAGATAGAACCACTCCACCTCGGCGACGCAGATCAACAATTCCACCTACCCTACCTTGACGAAGTGAAGATAGCTATATCTAACCTATCTATCAAACAAAGCTGCTGGAGCTAGAGCTGACGGTATCGCTGCCGAACTATTCAAAGCAGCAGGCGATGACTTCGTAGGGAGCATGCACCAACTCATCTGCACAATATGGTCGGAGGAAAGCATGCCCGATGAGTGGAATCTCAGAATAGTATGCCCGATACGTAAGAAAGGAGATCCTCTCAATTACGCCAACTACAGAAGCATCAGTCTCCTCAACATTGCGTATAAGATCCCGTCTGCCGTATTATGTGAACTTCTGAAGCCGTTCGTCAACAACCCAGGAACTTCAAATGGATTCCCCCCATCTCTTTATCGATTTTAAAGCCGCGTATGACAGCATCCATAGTAAAGAGCTCTACAGAGCAATGTCTAATTTTGGCATCCCTGTCAAATTTATCCATTTGACGATGGAGAATGCACGCTGCTCTATCAAGGTCGGAAAAGATCTTACCGATGCAATTGATGTCAAAAAAGGTTTTAGACAAGACGATGCAATGTGATGCAACTTTTTTAACATCATTCTGGAAAGAATTGTACAAAACTTAACCGTCTACACTAGAGGCAAAATCTTCCAAATATCCATCGAATAACTCGGATACGCAGATGATATTGACATAATTGGAAGATCAAAGCGTGATGTCAGTGGAGCGTTTCTGAGCATTGCGACGGAAGCGAAGAAGTTGGGTTTAGTTGTCAATGAGGGCAAGAGCAAGTATATGCTGTCATCAAAAAAGGACACCGAACAACGACGTCTTGGACAAAACGTCACCATTTACAGCTATAACTCTGAGGTAGTTAAGGGCTTTGTCTATCTAGCACCGCCATTAACATAGAGAACGACACCAGTGCTGAAATCAAATGAAGAATAGCTGCTTCTTTGGAATTAGAGGGCAATTGAGTGAAGATACAACGACAAACTGTACGGGCTGTACAACGACACTGACCTAGTTAACAAAATTAAAGTCCAATGGCTCAGATGGCTAGGTCGTGTAGAGCGAATGGACATCAACGCTGAAGCCCTGAAGGTCTTGGAATCCAATCACGAGGGACGGCGCAGTAGAGGAAGACCGCAACTCAGGTGACGTACTCAGGTGGTTGAAGACCTCAACCAACTTGGCGTGCGAAACTGGAGACAGCTAGCTAGGGACAGAGCTGGCTGGAGCCGCATGTTGGTTGAGGCTCATGTCCACCCGGACTGTAGCGCCATATTAAGTAAGTAAGTTAAGTACCAATATAACTTGCAGAACGGCTGTGAACAAAACAACGTCTTTCATATTATATTTCTATTAAAAAAGTCTCTATGAATTATTGACCAATTGTACATTTAAACATTTAAAACTACTTATTTTTTTGAACACTGATTTTCTCATCAATTTTGTTTACCTTCCATAATAAATTGCCATTTCCAGTTTCTATTTTGATTAATTTACCATAACTAAAAGTGACACGAGGTTTACTCATTTATGTGGTGCGTAGGATATAGTCCCCACACCAGTCTCTGGTATTATTTCAAAAACATGTTGTTATTCCTTTTACAAACTACACTTCCAACACAAGCGCATTGGTGCACAGCCACAGGCACACGCTCTTTAAATGACAATAAAATCTTACGCTCAAATGATTTTTAAATCTTTCTATAAAATCTATATCAACACATCTAGAGTTTTAATTGATTGCATCTCCTACACCACCCAAACATCAATTAAGGATCAATTTACAGCTTTTATAAAACTATTTGTTTTCTAAGTCATATCTTCGTTCTCCAACCAACGATCTCATTTAATAAACTTGTTCTTTAAGTAGGTTCATATATATTCTATGTATAATATCTAAATCCTTTAGATTTATTAAATAAATTGGTAATATCCTCGCTTTGGTATCTTTAACAAATCTTGAAAATCCTAAGTTAAATTAATTTATTTCTCATTACGCTTGGGTTGATTTTAAATAACTGTTCAGCAAACATTTTTAAAACCATTCCATATACGTTGCTGTTGTATGTTTTCAATTTATTTTATACAATTAAATTTGGTATAGCTATACTATACGATGCTTTGAACAAAAATTTAGCGCTAAATTCGCTATGTTTTCCACACGAAACCTTTAGCTTGACTCCATTTTCAGAATTTTAAGATAGAATCTTGTAAAGACAGCAAACAATAATTTCCCAAACTGTGCACACACTTATTTTTCCGTTTTTCCAGTTCTTTAAGTTAAATTAAATGTTACGAGTATAACTTGATTAAAAGTAAGCATCAAAGAATTGTCCAGAACATTGTTGAGCAAAAAAATATTTGATTTTAGCTTAAATTGTTCCATGAATCCAAACAAACACTTTAACATTGAAATATGTACCCTGTTGTAGGAGTAAACGAGTGCTATGCTATGGGCTATGCTAGGAATCATAAGGAAAATGTTGTAAGTCTACTCAATTGACAGGAACTCTATGTTCCTGTATACCTACTGAATGCATGAATTCGTAGCATAGCATACCTATGAGCTTACAACGTTCCAGTCCCAGTTCCAAAGGTATAAGGAGATAGAGGAGGGTAGATTAAACTGCCAGGATTCTTTTATCATCTTTCGTGCAACTCTGGGCACCAGGAAGGCTAGCGACAAAACGACCATCGACCATCCAACATCAACCATTAACCATGGACCATGAAACAAGGACTCAGTTTTCATCGACCGAATATAAACTCACACTCAACTTTGGTGAATGCGTCCAACGAAGGATTCGTGTTGCAGCTATATTGATGGCCTTCTGTGGAATTTTTTCTTGTTTGCAGAGTTCTTAATGTTTCGTCAACTTATGTTTACCACCTTTTTTTAACCTGGTGTTTGATTACCAACGTTACAGTACCGTAGCGTTGTGTCTTTCGTCGTCCTGGGTGAAACAAAAAATTCCCAACCCACTTCCGCTTCCTTCGACCGTTTAGAGTCGTAGTTCAGAGAATAAAAACACAATTGTGTTGTGAAATTTTTTCGCTTACGTATGTACATATTTTTAAAGAAAACAGAATTTATGATCTGTCTTGTATTTTTCTTGTTTTTATAGAGAACATACATTTGAAAATACCACAACAAAAAACAGAATTGTACCTATTTGTTGTTTTTTTTTTTTTAATAAATTGGGCTGTAGCAGCTATTTACACACTGTCAAAGTTTGAATACAAGAAAAGAATAAAAAGGAAACAACAACAGTCATTAAAGGTGCCTAAGTTGTCAGGCCCGGATAAATAGAAACGAGGGTCCCAACCCATTAAGAAATTTAATCCGCAAAACCGCGATATTGAAATTGTACAATTTAATAAACCCCAAAAATAAAAATCAAAATAAGTTGACCCCCTAAAATCCAAACTCGGAAGCTATATACCCCAAAAACGTTGAACCCATATAGCCAGACACACAATTAATCCCATAAAATTTAGACCCACATAGCTCAACTTGCTAGTATCTCCAAAAAGTCAAACCCACATAGCCTAAGTCGCTATTAACCCAAAACTTTAAACTCAAAAAATATTAAATCCATGTAGCCTGTAACTCATTAAAGGGTTTCCTGAATGAAAAAAATTGAATTCTATGCCGGGTATCAAAAATTCTTAATCTTTTCGGGGGTTGGAGCACTTAGTGGATAGCATTTTCGGTTTTTGATGCGTCAACTCTTCTTCGCATCGTTTTTGAGATCGTGTACTCCTTGCACCTCGGGTTATTGGGTTGGCTCGCTTGGGGCTTAGGTCGCTCTGGCATATGAGGGGTTGGCTTGCTAGGGTTTTATATCTTTATAGTTCGCCTCAAATTTGAATTAGTCCCGGGGCCAGATTTTCTTAAATCCGGGCCTGCTGATGAAGTGCAAAAATTGAAGAGGCAGTTTATGACAATGAACAATCGAAATTCCGTCATCGAGTATTAAGAAAGCTTTTGACAGCGTCAACAGGAACAACTCATTCCTACTGTAAAGGTGACTTGTGATGGATCCAAATGTCACGTCTTACAAAAAGGTAGGTTGTCAGAAGAATTTAAAGTCCAAGTTAGAGTCAAACAGGCCTCCAATTCTGTTCTTAGTGAGCAGTGCCGTGCTTAATAGCAACCTTGACAGGAGATGGATGAAAAAAGATTGACTTAAAAAACATACCTGAAAGACAACGTTGTTTGCATGCTTGCAACAAGGAGGAGAGAGAGGAAGAAATATTTGCCTTGAAAATTAACATGGTTAAAACTAAGATGATTAGCCTTGGAAACTCTCAGTAATCCTCTTTGATAGCACTGGTGCACAAAATTACTTTTTTTTCTGTAGGACAAACAAAACAATACTTTTAAGGGATTATGATGTCTTTGTTTCGTATCTCGCATTTAAATTCTATCACATCAGGTTCTTAGAATATGCTAACAACAACAAAAAATGCGGTTCTTAAGCCTAAGTTAAAACTCAAAATATATGCTAAAATTTTAAAAAGTACAAATCTTCCTCTTTTCGATAACATTTAAAGTATTTTAGCAGTTTCTGAAATTTTCATCAGTTATGAGTCTTCTTTTAAATCTACATAAAGTTTCGAGAAAAACTTGAATTCTTGAACTTTAATAGTAGGTATTGAAAAATTCGTTTTGAAATTAATTTTTAGAGCTGACTTCAAATTCAAACTCTAAAAACATCCGTTTTCAAATTTATTTTTTTATATATGTATGTACGAAATACGAAAAAGGCTGAAAAATGTCTCCCTTTCGCCATTTTGTCTTTTGAATTTCGCGGCTATGCAAAAAGCGCTACAGATCTGATATCTAGCGGTGAATAGTCCCCAACAGTGGCCAAGCCTGTATTGACGGCCAGGAAAGTTTTGCTGTGCGTTTGGTGGGATTAGAAGGAATTCATCCACAATGAGCCGCTCCCATATGGCCAGACGCTTAATTCTACCGAGCAATTAGACCGCTTGAAGCAGATGATCGACCAGGAGCGTCCAGAATTGACAAAAATGAATGTATTTTGTGTGCGACAGCTGATTAGCACCTCTACGCTATTCTAATAAGTACTCGTGATTTTCTTTTTTAAGTTATTATACATAAGTTTATTTTTAATAATTTTCAATTAAATTTAGTAAAAAAGGGGGAAGCAAAACCGTTAAATGGAGCCGAAAGGGCCAAAATAAAGGTTTATAATGAGTGTGGCCAATCAATCCATCAAATGAAAAAAAAAAAATTAACCGCAGCCGCAAAGTTATTTCCTTATTCTTACGAAATGAGCATAGCTTTGGAAAAAATATGAAGCTGACAAAGCGAATTATTTTTAGGCATGCGTCCAATTCGCACGACTCTGCAGACAAGTTTAAAGAAAAAACCGGTATAAAAGCAAAGAATTATTTCCAATGTTGAACATTTAAAGCGTCTTAAAATAAAAAAAAACAGACAAGAAAAAAATCCCCGATGATTATTCTTACTACTTCCATGGTCTTTGAAAAGAAGATCATACTTAAGATCGACTGCACAGCGGTGTTGGTTTTGTCATGGTAGGGGGAACGGCGGCGTTCCCTGCAATCAAGGATATTTTTGGGCCCTTAGAATGGAAGTTCCAACACGATAACGCTGCTATCCACACCTATAAGGTCTAAAGTATTGGATTGAGCTCCAAAAAGTATGCTTACTCTTATGGCCGCCATTCTCGCCCGACCTTAACACAATAGAAAATGTGTGGGGTTGGCTAGTACGCAAGGTTTACGAGTCTGGAAGGCTATATCCAACTGAAACGGGATTTATTGAAGGAATAAAAAGAAGCAGAGGCAATGGCGGATCCACGAGGGGGGTTCATAGGGGTCATGACTCCCCTGGGAGATAATTTGTTTGTTTTTTCGAAGGAATTCCCTTTAATTCAAAACTAATCGTGTTTCGTTAAAGGACATGACCCCCATTATATTTTAAATTATTAATTTTTTGTATATGAAAACAAAATTTTGAAGTTTACTTTCTTAAACTTTGTTGCTAAAAGTACTACTTTTGACTGAAGATTGGACCATGATCATAATATAAATCGGATATTCAGCCCTATTCCAAAAACACAGCACACATTTTTCAACTTTTGACCAATGGACGATCCAGAGGGGGGCCATATGAGCCATAATATAATATAGCTTATACAGTTAAGTTGTATAAGTAAAGATTTCATCTAAACATTTGTTATTAATTTAAAGATATTCGCCATAAAGTGGTAAACATTGTTTTGAAAAACAGTAAATATTCAAGTTCTTAAGAAGAAACCTTGAAAAAGAGATCATCAATTATCAAAAATGTATTTTTTTATTTAAAAAAAATACTAATTTTGTTTACGAAACTAGATATCTCAGAAGGGGGACAACATTATTTGACGAAATTTAAATGTAAAATGTACATATGTATATTTACAAGCTCTTTATTTAGTGCTTACCAAAAATATTTTTAAAACAAAATTTAAAATGATTTTCAAAAAAAATTTCTCAGAAAGGCGACAACATTTGTTTCATATCTATTGACATAAAAGCATTAAAACGTGTAATTTGTGAGGGCTACAAAAACTTTTCTTCCCAACTTATTTGTTTACCTACCTTAATTTGTTTTAATTTAATTTTTTTGCGAAATTGTGTACTTAAATGCAACTATTTGCTTATATTCAAGAACATAACCTTTGTATCTCTACAATTTGTAAGTTTTGTTGACGCCTTTAAGATCAAAATACGAATAAGCAGATTGATAACGATAGTAATAAGAGACTCCCGGAAGTTGAGTTCAAAAAAACTTTGTTCAAAAAAACCCAACATATTTATATATCAGATCGTGTAGTACCCGTGGCATGATGGTTAGTGCGTTGGACGAAGAGTCACTTCCAATTGTTGACAGACTACAGTCCCGATGTGTTTATGGCTAGCGAAACTAAGCTAAACTACAAACACAAATTGACTCATAGAAATTACAATATCGTAAGAAGAGACCGGCCCGACTCCACTCAAGGGGGCGGTGTCGCTCTCTTTATACGAAAAGGCATTAATTATTTTTAATTTAATTAATTAATTCAAGACGCTAGAAGTTTGCGTTGTATGCATCTCTCTCTCTCAAGGGAAGCGGATGTATATGATTGCGGCTTATGCTGCTGGAGCTCCGCAGGTCACTTACTTTGCATCAGAACTCGAGATTGTTTTTAGGGAACTTAAACTGAGCTTGGAAGAAAACTATTTCATCTTGGCCGGTAATTTGAACGCAAAACATGAAGATTGGGGAAATCAACATAGTAATTCCAGAGGTATTCATCTTTTTAATTTGATGAATCTTTACAGCGTTGAATATGGCGTAGACCTGCTGGCTACCGAAAAGCCATCGTATCCAAGAAGCGGCTCCTTTCTGGATCTTTTGCTGTACGACACTATACTGAAAGTAACAGACAATGTGGGTAATCACCCCCAAAACTGCTTACAGACAGTCGAGTACGACAGTGATCACTGCGGGCTGGCTGCTGTAATGCAGATTCCGAACGAACGCGTGGAGTTGGAGGAATACGTTGCAACGCACTCTTTCAATTACAGTAAGATGCGTTGGCCTCGTTTCACCAATGCCTTAGCTAGAGAACTTCGTTCGAGTGACATAGCCCCACCAAACAACAGAAACCTGACAAATACAGAAATTGACCAACATTTACAACAGATGGACGAAACAATAAAACGAACGATGGAACGGACAATTCCAAAGTATAGAAAACGGGACCAAATGGACGCTTGCAGAAACGCGACAATTGACGCACTACGTAGGCACAAGAGTGGCTTACTGACAAGACTCAAAAACTTGCACAGACGACTTACAGACCCACGCGACTTGGAGGTTAGGACACTGAAATCGTCAATAAAAAATGTCAATCTGTTGATTAAGGAGAACTACAGGTTATCAATTAACAAGTACTGGGACCGCAAGATCCGGTCAGTTATTTCGAGCGACCCTAGTATGTTTCATAAAATCAACAAGATATTCAGAAAAAAGAACGACAATGACCTTCCGAGTCTGAAACTCCAAAGAACCGAAGAAAACAGAGACGTACTCATGACAGCGCAAATAGATCCAGAAGAAGCCATCTTTGACGATGACTTTTACATAATTGAAGATCCGAAGGAAAAGTGGAGGCGGTGGGAGCTGCTTTCCAGCAAGTGTACAAGGTGAATGTTAGCATTCGCCCTAACCACGACCTGGAAAACAAAGCCCTACTTAATCACTTTTACCTTCGAAATGATATGACACCATGGCGATTTGAGAACCGCGATTTCATGCGGTTCAATAACGATTCCTTGGCAAATGCCATAATCGCAGGGCAAACGGGACCAAGTCCCTTGTTAGTGT
>NW_026605530.1:0-26802 GCF_945859685.1 Eupeodes corollae
ACATCAAAAATCCTTCAGGATGCTCCAAAATGACTCATCTATATCTATAATGATAGATCTTGATTAGGAGTATCTTTTTCTAGTACATGTCAAGTATCTATTTTGAAGTCTTGATCGATTTTGGGGGTTGGGAAGGATCAGGTGATGGTTTTGGGTGTGATTTGATTTTCGTCTAGAACATCAAAAATCCTTCAGGATGCTCCAAAATGACTCATCTATATCTATAATGATAGATCTTGATTAGGAGTATCTTTTTCTAGTACATGTCAAGTATCTATTTTGAAGTCTTGATCGATTTTGGGGGTTGGGAAGGATCAGGTGATGGTTTTGGGTGTGATTTGATTTTCGTCTAGAACATCAAAAATCCTTCAGGATGCTCCAAAATGACTCATCTATATCTATAATGATAGATCTTGATTAGGAGTATCTTTTTCTAGTACATGTCAAGTATCTATTTTGAAGTCTTGATCGATTTTGGGGGTTGGGAAGGATCAGGTGATGGTTTTGGGTGTGATTTGATTTTCGTCTAGAACATCAAAAATCCTTCAGGATGCTCCAAAATGACTCATCTATATCTATAATGATAGATCTTGATTAGGAGTATCTTTTTCTAGTACATGTCAAGTATCTATTTTGAAGTCTTGATCGATTTTGGGGGTTGGGAAGGATCAGGTGATGGTTTTGGGTGTGATTTGATTTTCGTCTAGAACATCAAAAATCCTTCAGGATGCTCCAAAATGACTCATCTATATCTATAATGATAGATCTTGATTAGGAGTATCTTTTTCTAGTACATGTCAAGTATCTATTTTGAAGTCTTGATCGATTTTGGGGGTTGGGAAGGATCAGGTGATGGTTTTGGGTGTGATTTGATTTTCGTCTAGAACATCAAAAATCCTTCAAGATGCTCCAAAATGACTCATCTATATCTATAATGATAGATCTTGATTAGGAGTATCTTTTTCTAGTACATGTCAAGTATCTATTTTGAAGTCTTGATCGATTTTGGGGGTTGGGAAGGATCAGGTGATGGTTTTGGGTGTGATTTGATTTTCGTCTAGAACATCAAAAATCCTTCAGGATGCTCCAAAATGACTCATCTATATCTATAATGATAGATCTTGATTAGGAGTATCTTTTTCTAGTACATGTCAAGTATCTATTTTGAAGTCTTGATCGATTTTGGGGGTTGGGAAGGATCAGGTGATGGTTTTGGGTGTGATTTGATTTTCGTCTAGAACATCAAAAATCCTTCAGGATGCTCCAAAATGACTCATCTATATCTATAATGATAGATCTTGATTAGGAGTATCTTTTTCTAGTACATGTCAAGTATCTATTTTGAAGTCTTGATCGATTTTGGGGGTTGGGAAGGATCAGGTGATGGTTTTGGGTGTGATTTGATTTTCGTCTAGAACATCAAAAATCCTTCAGGATGCTCCAAAATGACTCATCTATATCTATAATGATAGATCTTGATTATTAGTATCTTTTTCTAGTACATGTCAAGTATCTATTTTGAAGTCTTGATCGATTTTGGGGGTTGGGAAGGATCAGGTGATGGTTTTGGGTGTGATTTGATTTTCGTCTAGAACATCAAAAATCCTTCAGGATGCTCCAAAATGACTCATCTATATCTATAATGATAGATCTTGATTAGGAGTATCTTTTTCTAGTACATTTTAAGTATCTATTTTGAAGTCTTGATCGATTTTGGGGGTTGGGAAGGATCAGGTGATGGTTTTGGGTGTGATTTGATTTTCGTCTAGAACATCAAAAATCCTTCAGGATGCTCCAAAATGACTCATCTATATCTATAATGATAGATCTTGATTAGGAGTATCTTTTTCTAGTACATGTCAAGTATCTATTTTGAAGTCTTGATCGATTTTGGGGGTTGGGAAGGATCAGGTGATGGTTTTGGGTGTGATTTGATTTTCGTCTAGAACATCAAAAATCCTTCAGGATGCTCCAAAATGACTCATCTATATCTATAATGATAGATCTTGATTAGGAGTATCTTTTTCTAGTACATGTCAAGTATCTATTTTGAAGTCTTGATCGATTTTGGGGGTTGGGAAGGATCAGGTGATGGTTTTGGGTGTGATTTGATTTTCGTCTAGAACATCAAAAATCCTTTAGGATGCTCCAAAATGACTCATCTATATCTATAATGATAGATCTTGATTAGGAGTATCTTTTTCTAGTACATGTCAAGTATCTATTTTGAAGTCTTGATCGATTTTGGGGGTTGGGAAGGATCAGGTGATGGTTTTGGGTGTGATTTGATTTTCGTCTAGAACATCAAAAATCCTTCAGGATGCTCCAAAATGACTCATCTATATCTATAATGATAGATCTTGATTAGGAGTATCTTTTTCTAGTACATGTCAAGTATCTATTTTGAAGTCTTGATCGATTTTGGGGGTTGGGAAGGATCAGGTGATGGTTTTGGGTGTGATTTGATTTTCGTCTAGAACATCAAAAATCCTTCAGGATGCTCCAAAATGACTCATCTATATCTATAATGATAGATCTTGATTAGGAGTATCTTTTTTTAGTACATGTCAAGTATTTTTTTTGAAGTCTTGATCGATTTTGGGGGTTGGGAAGGATCAGGTGATGGTTTTGGGTGTGATTTGATTTTCGTCTAGAACATCAAAAATCCTTCAGGATGCTCCAAAATGACTCATCTATATCTATAATGATAGATCTTGATTAGGAGTATCTTTTTCTAGTACATGTCAAGTATCTATTTTGAAGTCTTGATCGATTTTGGGGGTTGGGAAGGATCAGGTGATGGTTTTGGGTGTGATTTGATTTTCGTCTAGAACATCAAAAATCCTTCAGGATGCTCCAAAATGACTCATCTATATCTATAATGATAGATCTTGATTAGGAGTATCTTTTTCTAGTACATGTCAAGTATCTATTTTGAAGTCTTGATCGATTTTGGGGGTTGGGAAGGATCAGGTGATGGTTTTGGGTGTGATTTGATTTTCGTCTAGAACATCAAAAATCCTTCAGGATGCTCCAAAATGACTCATCTATATCTATAATGATAGATCTTGATTAGGAGTATCTTTTTCTAGTACATGTCAAGTATCTATTTTAAAGTCTTGATCGATTTTGGGGGTTGGGAAGGATCAGGTGATGGTTTTGGGTGTGATTTGATTTTCGTCTAGAACATCAAAAATCCTTCAGGATGCTCCAAAATGACTCATCTATATCTATAATGATAGATCTTGATTAGGAGTATCTTTTTTTAGTACATGTCAAGTATCTATTTTGAAGTCTTGATCGATTTTGGGGGTTGGGAAGGATCAGGTGATGGTTTTGGGTGTGATTTGATTTTCGTCTAGAACATCAAAAATCCTTCAGGATGCTCCAAAATGACTCATCTATATCTATAATGATAGATCTTGATTAGGAGTATCTTTTTCTAGTACATGTCAAGTATCTATTTTGAAGTCTTGATCGATTTTGGGGGTTGGGAAGGATCAGGTGATGGTTTTGGGTGTGATTTGATTTTCGTCTAGAACATCAAAAATCCTTCAGGATGCTCCAAAATGACTCATCTATATCTATAATGATAGATCTTGATTAGGAGTATCTTTTTCTAGTACATGTCAAGTATCTATTTTGAAGTCTTGAAGGATGCTCCAAAATGACTCATCTATATCTATAATGATAGATCTTGATTAGGAGTATCTTTTTCTAGTACATGTCAAGTATCTATTTTGAAGTCTTGATCAATTTTGGGGGTTGGGAAGGATCAGGTGATGGTTTTGGGTGTGATTTGATTTTCGTCTAGAACATCAAAAATCCTTCAGGATGCTCCAAAATGACTCATCTATATCTATAATGATAGATCTTGATTAGGAGTATCTTTTTCTAGTACATGTCAAGTATCTATTTTGAAGTCTTGATCGATTTTGGGGGTTGGGAAGGATCAGGTGATGGTTTTGGGTGTGATTTGATTTTCGTCTAGAACATCAAAAATCCTTCAGGATGCTCCAAAATGACTCATCTATATCTATAATGATAGATCTTGATTAGGAGTATCTTTTTCTAGTACATGTCAAGTATCTATTTTGAAGTCTTGATCGATTTTGGGGGTTGGGAAGGATAAGGTGATGGTTTTGGGTGTGATTTGATTTTCGTCTAGAACATCAAAAATCCTTCAGGATGCTCCAAAATGACTCATCTATATCTATAATGATAGATCTTGATTAGGAGTATCTTTTTCTAGTACATGTCAAGTATCTATTTTGAAGTCTTGATCGATTTTGGGGGTTGGGAAGGATCAGGTGATGGTTTTGGGTGTGATTTGATTTTCGTCTAGAACATCAAAAATCCTTCAGGATGCTCCAAAATGACTCATCTATATCTATAATGATAGATCTTGATTAGGAGTATCTTTTTCTAGTACATGTCAAGTATCTATTTTGAAGTCTTGATCGATTTTGGGGGTTGGGAAGGATCAGGTGATGGTTTTGGGTGTGATTTGATTTTCGTCTAGAACATCAAAAATCCTTCAGGATGCTCCAAAATGACTCATCTATATCTATAATGATAGATCTTGATTAGGAGTATCTTTTTCTAGTACATGTCAAGTATCTATTTTGAAGTCTTGATCGATTTTGGGGGTTGGGAAGGATCAGGTGATGGTTTTGGGTGTGATTTGATTTTCGTCTAGAACATCAAAAATCCTTCAGGATGCTCCAAAATGACTCATCTATATCTATAATGATAGATCTTGATTAGGAGTATCTTTTTCTAGTACATGTCAAGTATCTATTTTGAAGTCTTGATCGATTTTGGGGGTTGGGAAGGATCAGGTGATGGTTTTGGGTGTGATTTGATTTTCGTCTAGAACATCAAAAATCCTTCAGGATGCTCCAAAATGACTTATCTATATCTATAATGATAGATCTTGATTAGGAGTATCTTTTTCTAGTACATGTCAAGTATCTATTTTGAAGTCTTGATCGATTTTGGGGGTTGGGAAGGATCAGGTGATGGTTTTGGGTGTGATTTGATTTTCGTCTAGAACATCAAAAATCCTTCAGGATGCTCCAAAATGACTCATCTATATCTATAATGATAGATCTTGATTAGGAGTATCTTTTTCTAGTACATGTCAAGTATCTATTTTGAAGTCTTGATCGATTTTGGGGGTTGGGAAGGATCAGGTGATGGTTTTGGGTGTGATTTGATTTTCGTCTAGAACATCAAAAATCCTTCAGGATGCTCCAAAATGACTCATCTATATCTATAATGATAGATCTTGATTAGGAGTATCTTTTTCTAGTACATGTCAAGTATCTATTTTGAAGTCTTGATCGATTTTGGGGGTTGGGAAGGATCAGGTGATGGTTTTGGGTGTGATTTGATTTTCGTCTAGAACATCAAAAATCCTTCAGGATGCTCCAAAATGACTCATCTATATCTATAATGATAGATCTTGATTAGGAGTATCTTTTTCTAGTACATTTCAAGTATCTATTTTGAAGTCTTGATCGATTTTGGGGGTTGGGAAGGATCAGGTGATGGTTTTGGGTGTGATTTGATTTTCGTCTAGAACATCAAAAATCCTTCAGGATGCTCCAAAATGACTCATCTATATCTATAATGATAGATCTTGATTAGGAGTATCTTTTTCTAGTACATGTCAAGTATCTATTTTGAAGTCTTGATCGATTTTGGGGGTTGGGAAGGATCAGGTGATGGTTTTGGGTGTGATTTGATTTTCGTCTAGAACATCAAAAATCCTTCAGGATGCTCCAAAATGACTCATCTATATCTATAATGATAGATCTTGATTAGGAGTATCTTTTTCTAGTACATGTCAAGTATCTATTTTGAAGTCTTGATAGATTTTGGGGGTTGGGAAGGATCAGGTGATGGTTTTGGGTGTGATTTGATTTTCGTCTAGAACATCAAAAATCCTTCAGGATGCTCCAAAATGACTCATCTATATCTATAATGATAGATCTTGATTAGGAGTATCTTTTTCTAGTACATATCAAGTATCTATTTTGAAGTCTTGATCGATTTTGGGGGTTGGGAAGGATCAGGTGATGGTTTTGGGTGTGATTTGATTTTCGTCTAGAACATCAAAAATCCTTCAGGATGCTCCAAAATGACTCATCTATATCTATAATGATAGATCTTGATTAGGAGTATCTTTTTCTAGTACATGTCAAGTATCTATTTTGAAGTCTTGATCGATTTTGGGGGTTGGGAAGGATCAGGTGATGGTTTTGGGTGTGATTTGATTTTCGTCTAGAACATCAAAAATCCTTCAGGATGCTCCAAAATGACTCATCTATATCTATAATGATAGATCTTGATTAGGAGTATCTTTTTCTAGTACATGTCAAGTATTTTTTTTGAAGTCTTGATCGATTTTGGGGGTTGGGAAGGATCAGGTGATGGTTTTGGGTGTGATTTGATTTTCGTCTAGAACATCAAAAATCCTTCAGGATGCTCCAAAATGACTCATCTATATCTATAATGATAGATCTTGATTAGGAGTATCTTTTTCTAGTACATGTCAAGTATCTATTTTGAAGTCTTGATCGATTTTGGGGGTTGGGAAGGATCAGGTGATGGTTTTGGGTGTGATTTGATTTTCGTCTAGAACATCAAAAATCCTTCAGGATGCTCCAAAATGACTCATCTATATCTATAATGATAGATCTTGATTAGGAGTATCTTTTTTTAGTACATGTCAAGTATCTATTTTGAAGTCTTGATCGATTTTGGGGGTTGGGAAGGATCAGGTGATGGTTTTGGGTGTGATTTGATTTTCGTCTAGAACATCAAAAATCCTTCAGGATGCTCCAAAATGACTCATCTATATCTATAATGATAGATCTTGATTAGGAGTATCTTTTTCTAGTACATGTCAAGTATCTATTTTAAAGTCTTGATCGATTTTGGGGGTTGGGAAGGATCAGGTGATGGTTTTGGGTGTGATTTGATTTTCGTCTAGAACATCAAAAATCCTTCAGGATGCTCCAAAATGACTCATCTATATCTATAATGATAGATCTTGATTAGGAGTATCTTTTTCTAGTACATGTCAAGTATCTATTTTGAAGTCTTGATCGATTTTGGGGGTTGGGAAGGATCAGGTGATGGTTTTGGGTGTGATTTGATTTTCGTCTAGAACATCAAAAATCCTTCAGGATGCTCCAAAATGACTCATCTATATCTATAATGATAGATCTTGATTAGGAGTATCTTTTTCTAGTACATGTCAAGTATCTATTTTTAAGTCTTGATCGATTTTGGGGGTTGGGAAGGATCAGGTGATGGTTTTGGGTGTGATTTGATTTTCGTCTAGAACATCAAAAATCCTTCAGGATGCTAAAAAATGACTCATCTATATCTATAATGATAGATCTTGATTAGGAGTATCTTTTTCTAGTACATGTCAAGTATCTATTTTGAAGTCTTGATGGATTTTGGGGGTTGGGAAGGATCAGGTGATGGTTTTGGGTGTGATTTGATTTTCGTCTAGAACATCAAAAATCCTTCAGGATGCTCCAAAATGACTCATCTATATCTATAATGATAGATCTTGATTAGGAGTATCTTTTTCTAGTACATGTCAAGTATCTATTTTGAAGTCTTGATCGATTTTGGGGGTTGGGAAGGATCAGGTGATGGTTTTGGGTGTGATTTGATTTTCGTCTAGAACATCAAAAATCCTTCAGGATGCTCCAAAATGACTCATCTATATCTATAATGATAGATCTTGATTAGGAGTATCTTTTTCTAGTACATGTCAAGTATCTATTTTGAAGTCTTGATCGATTTTGGGGGTTGGGAAGGATCAGGTGATGGTTTTGGGTGTGATTTGATTTTCGTCTAGAACATCAAAAATCCTTCAGGATGCTCCAAAATGACTCATCTATATCTATAATGATAGATCTTGATTAGGAGTATCTTTTTCTAGTACATGTCAAGTATCTATTTTGAAGTCTTGATCGATTTTGGGGGTTGGGAAGGATCAGGTGATGGTTTTGGGTGTGATTTGATTTTCGTCTAGAACATCAAAAATCCTTCAGGATGCTCCAAAATGACTCATCTATATCTATAATGATAGATCTTGATTAGGAGTATCTTTTTCTAGTACATGTCAAGTATCTATTTTGAAGTCTTGATCGATTTTGGGGGTTGGGAAGGATCAGGTGATGGTTTTGGGTGTGATTTGATTTTCGTCTAGAACATCAAAAATCCTTCAGGATGCTCCAAAATGACTCATCTATATCTATAATGATAGATCTTGATTAGGAGTATCTTTTTCTAGTACATGTCAAGTATCTATTTTGAAGTCTTGATCGATTTTGGGGGTTGGGAAGGATCAGGTGATGGTTTTGGGTGTGATTTGATTTTCGTCTAGAACATCAAAAATCCTTCAGGATGCTCCAAAATGACTCATCTATATCTATAATGATAGATCTTGATTAGGAGTATCTTTTTCTAGTACATGTCAAGTATCTATTTTGAAGTCTTGATCGATTTTGGGGGTTAGGAAGGATCAGGTGATGGTTTTGGGTGTGATTTGATTTTCGTCTAGAACATCAAAAATCCTTCAGGATGCTCCAAAATGACTCATCTATATCTATAATGATAGATCTTGATTAGGAGTATCTTTTTCTAGTACATGTCAAGTATCTATTTTGAAGTCTTGATCGATTTTGGGGGTTGGGAAGGATCAGGTGATGGTTTTGGGTGTGATTTGATTTTCGTCTGGAACATCAAAAATCCTTCAGGATGCTCCAAAATGACTCATCTATATCTATAATGATAGATCTTGATTAGGAGTATCTTTTTCTAGTACATGTCAAGTATCTATTTTGAAGTCTTGATCGATTTTGGGGGTTGGGAAGGATCAGGTGATGGTTTTGGGTGTGATTTGATTTTCGTCTAGAACATCAAAAATCCTTCAGGATGCTCCAAAATTACTCATCTATATCTATAATGATAGATCTTGATTAGGAGTATCTTTTTCTAGTACATGTCAAGTATCTATTTTGAAGTCTTGATCGATTTTGGGGGTTGGGAAGGATCAGGTGATGGTTTTGGGTGTGATTTGATTTTCGTCTAGAACATCAAAAATCCTTCAGGATGCTCCAAAATGACTCATCTATATCTATAATGATAGATCTTGATTAGGAGTATCTTTTTCTAGTACATGTCAAGTATCTATTTTGAAGTCTTGATCGATTTTGGGGGTTGGGAAGGATCAGGTGATGGTTTTGGGTGTGATTTGTTTTTCGTCTAGAACATCAAAAATCCTTCAGGATGCTCCAAAATGACTCATCTATATCTATAATGATAGATCTTGATTAGGAGTATCTTTTTCTAGTACATGTCAAGTATCTATTTTGAAGTCTTGATCGATTTTGGGGGTTGGGAAGGATCAGGTGATGGTTTTGGGTGTGATTTGATTTTCGTCTAGAACATCAAAAATCCTTCAGGATGCTCCAAAATGACTCATCTATATCTATAATGATAGATCTTGATTAGGAGTATCTTTTTCTAGTACATGTCAAGTATCTATTTTGAAGTCTTGATCGATTTTGGGGGTTGGGAAGGATCAGGTGATGGTTTTGGGTGTGATTTGATTTTCGTCTAGAACATCAAAAATCCTTCAGGATGCTCCAAAATGACTCATCTATATCTATAATGATAGATCTTGATTAGGAGTATCTTTTTCTAGTACATGTCAAGTATCTATTTTGAAGTCTTGATCGATTTTGGGGGTTGGGAAGGATCAGGTGATGGTTTTGGGTGTGATTTGATTTTCGTCTAGAACATCAAAAATCCTTCAGGATGCTCCAAAATGACTCATCTATATCTATAATGATAGATCTTGATTAGGAGTATCTTTTTCTAGTACATGTCAAGTATCTATTTTGAAGTCTTGATCGATTTTGGGGGTTGGGAAGGATCAGGTGATGGTTTTGGGTGTGATTTGATTTTCGTCTAGAACATCAAAAATCCTTCAGGATGCTCCAAAATGACTCATCTATATCTATAATAATAGATCTTGATTAGGAGTATCTTTTTCTAGTACATGTCAAGTATCTTTTTTGAAGTCTTGATCGATTTTGGGGGTTGGGAAGGATCAGGTGATGGTTTTGGGTGTGATTTGATTTTCGTCTAGAACATCAAAAATCCTTCAGGATGCTCCAAAATGACTCATCTATATCTATAATGATAGATCTTGATTAGGAGTATCTTTTTCTAGTACATGTCAAGTATCTATTTTGAAGTCTTGATCGATTTTGGGGGTTGGGAAGGATCAGGTGATGGTTTTGGGTGTGATTTGATTTTCGTCTAGAACATCAAAAATCCTTCAGGATGCTCCAAAATGACTCATCTATATCTATAATGATAGATCTTGATTAGGAGTATCTTTTTCTAGTACATGTCAAGTATCTATTTTGAAGTCTTGATCGATTTTGGGGGTTGGGAAGGATCAGGTGATGGTTTTGGGTGTGATTTGATTTTCGTCTAGAACATCAAAAATCCTTCAGGATGCTCCAAAATGACTCATCTATATCTATAATGATAGATCTTGATTAGGAGTATCTTTTTCTAGTACATGTCAAGTATCTATTTTGAAGTCTTGATCGATTTTGGGGGTTGGGAAGGATCAGGTGATGGTTTTGGGTGTGATTTGATTTTCGTCTAGAACATCAAAAATCCTTCAGGATGCTCCAAAATGACTCATCTATATCTATAATGATAGATCTTGATTAGGAGTATCTTTTTCTAGTACATGTCAAGTATCTATTTTGAAGTCTTGATCGATTTTGGGGGTTGGGAAGGATCAGGTGATGGTTTTGGGTGTGATTTGATTTTCGTCTAGAACATCAAAAATCCTTCAGGATGCTCCAAAATGACTCATCTATATCTATAATGATAGATCTTGATTAGGAGTATCTTTTTCTAGTACATGTCAAGTATCTATTTTGAAGTCTTGATCGATTTTGGGGGTTGGGAAGGATCAGGTGATGGTTTTGGGTGTGATTTGATTTTCGTCTAGAACATCAAAAATCCTTCAGGATGCTCCAAAATGACTCATCTATATCTATAATGATAGATCTTGATTAGGAGTATCTTTTTCTAGTACATGTCAAGTATCTATTTTGAAGTCTTGATCGATTTTGGGGGTTGGGAAGGATCAGGTGATGGTTTTGGGTGTGATTTGATTTTCGTCTAGAACATCAAAAATCCTTCAGGATGCTCCAAAATGACTCATCTATATCTATAATGATAGATCTTGATTAGGAGTATCTTTTTCTAGTACATGTCAAGTATCTATTTTGAAGTCTTGATCGATTTTGGGGGTTGGGAAGGATCAGGTGATGGTTTTGGGTGTGATTTGATTTTCGTCTAGAACATCAAAAATCCTTCAGGATGCTCCAAAATGACTCATCTATATCTATAATGATAGATCTTGATTAGGAGTATCTTTTTCTAGTACATGTCAAGTATCTATTTTGAAGTCTTGATCGATTTTGGGGGTTGGGAAGGATCAGGTGATGGTTTTGGGTGTGATTTGATTTTCGTCTAGAACATCAAAAATCCTTCAGGATGCTCCAAAATGACTCATCTATATCTATAATGATAGATCTTGATTAGGAGTATCTTTTTCTAGTACATGTCAAGTATCTATTTTGAAGTCTTGATCGATTTTGGGGGTTGGGAAGGATCAGGTGATGGTTTTGGGTGTGATTTGATTTTCGTCTAGAACATCAAAAATCCTTCAGGATGCTCCAAAATGACTCATCTATATCTATAATGATAGATCTTGATTAGGAGTATCTTTTTCTAGTACATGTCAAGTATCTATTTTGAAGTCTTGATCGATTTTGGGGGTTGGGAAGGATCAGGTGATGGTTTTGGGTGTGATTTGATTTTCGTCTAGAACATCAAAAATCCTTCAGGATGCTCCAAAATGACTCATCTATATCTATAATGATAGATCTTGATTAGGAGTATCTTTTTCTAGTACATGTCAAGTATCTATTTTGAAGTCTTGATCGATTTTGGGGGTTGGGAAGGATCAGGTGATGGTTTTGGGTGTGATTTGATTTTCGTCTAGAACATCAAAAATCCTTCGGGATGCTCCAAAATGACTCATCTATATCTATAATGATAGATCTTGATTAGGAGTATCTTTTTCTAGTACATGTCAAGTATCTATTTTGAAGTCTTGATCGATTTTGGGGGTTGGGAAGGATCAGGTGATGGTTTTGGGTGTGATTTGATTTTCGTCTAGAACATCAAAAATCCTTCAGGATGCTCCAAAATGACTCATCTATATCTATAATGATAGATCTTGATTAGGAGTATCTTTTTCTAGTACATGTCAAGTATCTATTTTGAAGTCTTGATCGATTTTGGGGGTTGGGAAGGATCAGGTGATGGTTTTGGGTGTGATTTGATTTTCGTCTAGAACATCAAAAATCCTTCAGGATGCTTCAAAATGACTCATCTATATCTATAATGATAGATCTTGATTAGGAGTATCTTTTTCTAGTACATGTCAAGTATCTATTTTGAAGTCTTGATCGATTTTGGGGGTTGGGAAGGATCAGGTGATGGTTTTGGGTGTGATTTGATTTTCGTCTAGAACATCAAAAATCCTTCAGGATGCTCCAAAATGACTCATCTATATCTATAATGATAGATCTTGATTAGGAGTATCTTTTTCTAGTACATGTCAAGTATCTATTTTGAAGTCTTGATCGATTTTGGGGGTTGGGAAGGATCAGGTGATGGTTTTGGGTGTGATTTGATTTTCGTCTAGAACATCAAAAATCCTTCAGGATGCTCCAAAATGACTCATCTATATGTATAATGATAGATCTTGATTAGGAGTATCTTTTTCTAGTACATGTCAAGTATCTATTTTGAAGTCTTGATCGATTTTGGGGGTTGGGAAGGATCAGGTGATGGTTTTGGGTGTGATTTTATTTTCGTCTAGAACATCAAAAATCCTTCAGGATGCTCCAAAATGACTCATCTATATCTATAATGATAGATCTTGATTAGGAGTATCTTTTTCTAGTACATGTCAAGTATCTATTTTGAAGTCTTGATCGATTTTGGGGGTTGGGAAGGATCAGGTGATGGTTTTGGGTGTGATTTGATTTTCGTCTAGAACATCAAAAATCCTTCAGGATGCTCCAAAATGACTCATCTATATCTATAATGATAGATCTTGATTAGGAGTATCTTTTTCTAGTACATGTCAAGTATCTATTTTTAAGTCTTGATCGATTTTGGGGGTTGGGAAGGATCAGGTGATGGTTTTGGGTGTGATTTGATTTTCGTCTAGAACATCAAAAATCCTTCAGGATGCTCCAAAGTGACTCATCTATATCTATAATGATAGATCTTGATTAGGAGTATCTTTTTCTAGTACATGTCAAGTATCTATTTTGAAGTCTTGATCGATTTTGGGGGTTGGGAAGGATCAGGTGATGGTTTTGGGTGTGATTTGATTTTCGTCTAGAACATCAAAAATCCTTCAGGATGCTCCAAAATGACTCATCTATATCTATAATGATAGATCTTGATTAGGAGTATCTTTTTCTAGTACATGTCAAGTATCTATTTTGAAGTCTTGATCGATTTTGGGGGTTGGGAAGGATCAGGTGATGGTTTTGGGTGTGATTTGATTTTCGTCTAGAACATCAAAAATCCTTCAGGATGCTCCAAAATGACTCATCTATATCTATAATGATAGATCTTGATTAGGAGTATCTTTTTCTAGTACATGTCAAGTATCTATTTTGAAGTCTTGATCGATTTTGGGGGTTGGGAAGGATCAGGTGATGGTTTTGGGTGTGATTTGATTTTCGTCTAGAACATCAAAAATCCTTCAGGATGCTCCAAAATGACTCATCTATATCTATAATGATAGATCTTGATTAGGAGTATCTTTTTCTAGTACATGTCAAGTATCTATTTTGAAGTCTTGATCGATTTTGGGGGTTGGGAAGGATCAGGTGATGGTTTTGGGTGTGATTTGATTTTCGTCTAGAACATCAAAAATCCTTCAGGATGCTCCAAAATGACTCATCTATATCTATAATGATAGATCTTGATTAGGAGTATCTTTTTCTAGTACATGTCAAGTATCTATTTTGAAGTCTTGATCGATTTTGGGGGTTGGGAAGGATCAGGTGATGGTTTTGGGTGTGATTTGATTTTCGTCTAGAACATCAAAAATCCTTCAGGATGCTCCAAAATGACTCATCTATATCTATAATGATAGATCTTGATTAGGAGTATCTTTTTCTAGTACATGTCAAGTATCTATTTTGAAGTCTTGATCGATTTTGGGGGTTGGGAAGGATCAGGTGATGGTTTTGGGTGTGATTTGATTTTCGTCTAGAACATCAAAAATCCTTCAGGATGCTCCAAAATGACTCATCTATATCTATAATGATAGATCTTGATTAGGAGTATCTTTTTCTAGTACATGTCAAGTATCTATTTTGAAGTCTTGATCGATTTTGGGGGTTGGGAAGGATCAGGTGATGGTTTTGGGTGTGATTTGATTTTCGTCTAGAACATCAAAAATCCTTCAGGATGCTCCAAAATGACTCATCTATATCTATAATGATAGATCTTGATTAGGAGTATCTTTTTCTAGTACATGGCAAGTATCTATTTTGAAGTCTTGATCGATTTTGGGGGTTGGGAAGGATCAGGTGATGGTTTTGGGTGTGATTTGATTTTCGTCTAGAACATCAAAAATCCTTCAGGATGCTCCAAAATGACTCATCTATATCTATAATTATAGATCTTGATTAGGAGTATCTTTTTCTAGTACATGTCATTTATCTATTTTGAAGTCTTGGTCGAGTTTGGGGGTTGGGAAGGATCAGGTGATGGTTTTGGGTGTGATTTGATTTTCGTCTAGAACATCAAAAATCCTTCAGGATGCTCCAAAATGACTCATCTATATCTATAATGATAGATCTTGATTAGGAGTATCTTTTTCTAGTACATGTCAAGTATCTATTTTGAAGTCTTGATCGATTTTGGGGGTTGGGAAGGATCAGGTGATGGTTTTGGGTGTGATTTGATTTTCGTCTAGAACATCAAAAATCCTTCAGGATGCTCCAAAATGACTCATCTATATCTATAATAATAGATCTTGATTAGGAGTATCTTTTTCTAGTACATGTCAAGTATCTATTTTGAAGTCTTGATCGGTTTTGGGGGTTGGGAAGGATCAGGTGATGGTTTTGGGTGTGATTTGATTTTCGTCTAGAACATCAAAAATCCTTCAGGATGCTCCAAAATGACTCATCTATATCTATAATGGTAGATCTTGATTAGGAGTATCTTTTTCTAGTACATGTCAAGTATCTATTTTGAAGTCTTGATCGATTTTGGGGGTTGGGAAGGATCAGGTGATGGTTTTGGGTGTGATTTGATTTTCGTCTAGAACATCAAAAATCCTTCAGGATGCTCCAAAATGACTCATCTATATCTATAATGATAGATCTTGATTAGGAGTATCTTTTTCTAGTACATGTCAAGTATCTATTTTGAAGTCTTGATCGATTTTGGGGGTTGGGAAGGATCAGGTGATGGTTTTGGGTGTGATTTGATTTTCGTCTAGAACATCAAAAATCCTTCAGGATGCTCCAAAATGACTCATCTATATCTATAATGATAGATCTTGATTAGGAGTATCTTTTTCTAGTACATGTCAAGTATCTATTTTGAAGTCTTGATCGATTTTGGGGGTTGGGAAGGATCAGGTGATGGTTTTGGGTGTGATTTGATTTTCGTCTAGAACATCAAAAATCCTTCAGGATGCTCCAAAATGACTCATCTATATCTATAATGATAGATCTTGATTAGGAGTATCTTTTTCTAGTACATGTCAAGTATCTATTTTGAAGTCTTGATCGATTTTGGGGGTTGGGAAGGATCAGGTGATGGTTTTGGGTGTTATTTGATTTTCGTCTAGAACATCAAAAATCCTTCAGGATGCTCCAAAATGACTCATCTATATCTATAATGATAGATCTTGATTAGGAGTATCTTTTTCTAGTACATGTCAAGTATCTATTTTGAAGTCTTGATCGATTTTGGGGGTTGGGAAGGATCAGGTGATGGTTTTGGGTGTGATTTGATTTTCGTCTAGAACATCAAAAATCCTTCAGGATGCTCCAAAATGACTCATCTATATCTATAATGATAGATCTTGATTAGGAGTATCTTTTTCTAGTACATGTCAAGTATCTATTTTGAAGTCTTGATCGATTTTGGGGGTTGGGAAGGATCAGGTGATGGTTTTGGGTGTGATTTGATTTTCGTCTAGAACATCAAAAATCCTTCAGGATGCTCCAAAATGACTCATCTATATCTATAATGATAGATCTTGATTAGGAGTATCTTTTTCTAGTACATGTCAAGTATCTATTTTGAAGTCTTGAGCGATTTTGGGGGTTGGGAAGGATCAGGTGATGGTTTTGGGTGTGGTTTGATTTTCGTCTAGAACATCAAAAATCCTTCAGGATGCTCCAAAATGACTCATCTATATCTATAATGATAGATCTTGATTAGGAGTATCTTTTTCTAGTACATGTCAAGTATCTATTTTGAAGTCTTGATCGATTTTGGGGGTTGGGAAGGATCAGGTGATGGTTTTGGGTGTGATTTGATTTTCGTCTAGAACATCAAAAATCCTTCAGGATGCTCCAAAATGACTCATCTATATCTATAATGATAGATCTTGATTAGGAGTATCTTTTTCTAGTACATGTCAAGTATCTATTTTGAAGTCTTGATCGATTTTGGGGGTTGGGAAGGATCAGGTGATGGTTTTGGGTGTGATTTGATTTTCGTCTAGAACATCAAAAATCCTTCAGGATGCTCCAAAATGACTCATCTATATCTATAATGATAGATCTTGATTAGGAGTATCTTTTTCTAGTACATGTCAAGTATCTATTTTGAAATCTTGATCGATTTTGGGGGTTGGGAAGGATCAGGTGATGGTTTTGGGTGTGATTTGATTTTCGTCTAGAACATCAAAAATCCTTCAGGATGCTCCAAAATGACTCATCTATATCTATAATGATAGATCTTGATTAGGAGTATCTTTTTCTAGTACATGTCAAGTATCTATTTTGAAGTCTTGATCGATTTTGGGGGTTGGGAAGGATCAGGTGATGGTTTTGGGTGTGATTTGATTTTCGTCTAGAACATCAAAAATCCTTCAGGATGCTCCAAAATGACTCATCTATATCTATAATGATAGATCTTGATTAGGAGTATCTTTTTCTAGTACATGTCAAGTATCTATTTTGAAGTCTTGATCGATTTTGGGGGTTGGGAAGGATCAGGTGATGGTTTTGGGTGTTATTTGATTTTCGTCTAGAACATCAAAAATCCTTCAGGATGCTCCAAAATGACTCATCTATATCTATAATGATAGATCTTGATTAGGAGTATCTTTTTCTAGTACATGTCAAGTATCTATTTTGAAGTCTTGATCGATTTTGGGGGTTGGGAAGGATCAGGTGATGGTTTTGGGTGTGATTTGATTTTCGTCTAGAACATCAAAAATCCTTCAGGATGCTCCAAAATGACTCATCTATATCTATAATGATAGATCTTGATTAGGAGTATCTTTTTCTAGTACATGTCAAGTATCTATTTTGAAGTCTTGATCGATTTTGGGGGTTGGGAAGGATCAGGTGATGGTTTTGGGTGTGATTTGATTTTCGTCTAGAACATCAAAAATCCTTCAGGATGCTCCAAAATGACTCATCTATATCTATAATGATAGATCTTGATTAGGAGTATCTTTTTCTAGTACATGTCAAGTATCTATTTTGAAGTCTTGATCGATTTTGGGGGTTGGGAAGGATCAGGTGATGGTTTTGGGTGTGATTTGATTTTCGTCTAGAACATCAAAAATCCTTCAGGATGCTCCAAAATGACTCATCTATATCTATAATGATAGATCTTGATTAGGAGTATCTTTTTCTAGTACATGTCAAGTATCTATTTTGAAGTCTTGATCGATTTTGGGGGTTGGGAAGGATCAGGTGATGGTTTTGGGTGTGATTTGATTTTCGTCTAGAACATCAAAAATCCTTCAGGATGCTCCAAAATGACTCATCTATATCTATAATGATAGATCTTGATTAGGAGTATCTTTTTCTAGTACATGTCAAGTATCTATTTTGAAGTCTTGATCGATTTTGGGGGTTGGGAAGGATCAGGTGATGGTTTTGGGTGTGATTTGATTTTCGTCTAGAACATCAAAAATCCTTCAGGATGCTCCAAAATGACTCATCTATATCTATAATGATAGATCTTGATTAGGAGTATCTTTTTCTAGTACATGTCAAGTATCTATTTTGAAGTCTTGATCGATTTTGGGGGTTATGAAGGATCAGGTGATGGTTTTGGGTGTGATTTGATTTTCGTCTAGAACATCAAAAATCCTTCAGGATGCTCCAAAATGACTCATCTATATCTATAATGATAGATCTTGATTAGGAGTATCTTTTTCTAGTACATGTCAAGTATCTATTTTGAAGTCTTGATCGATTTTGGGGGTTGGGAAGGATCAGGTGATGGTTTTGGGTGTGATTTGATTTTCGTCTAGAACATCAAAAATCCTTCAGGATGCTCCAAAATGACTCATCTATATCTATAATGATAGATCTTGATTAGGAGTATCTTTTTCTAGTGCATGTCAAGTATCTATTTTGAAGTCTTGATCGATTTTGGGGGTTGGGAAGGATCAGGTGATGGTTTTGGGTGTGATTTGATTTTCGTCTAGAACATCAAAAATCCTTCAGGATGCTCCAAAATGACTCATCTATATCTATAATGATAGATCTTGATTAGGAGTATCTTTTTCTAGTACATGTCAAGTATCTATTTTGAAGTCTTGATCGATTTTGGGGGTTGGGAAGGATCAGGTGATGGTTTTGGGTGTGATTTGATTTTCGTCTAGAACATCAAAAATCCTTCAGGATGCTCCAAAATGACTCATCTATATCTATAATGATAGATCTTGATTAGGAGTATCTTTTTCTAGTACATGTCAAGTATCTATTTTGAAGTCTTGATCGATTTTGGGGGTTGGGAAGGATCAGGTGATGGTTTTGGGTGTGATTTGATTTTCGTCTAGAACATCAAAAATCCTTCAGGATGCTCCAAAATGACTCATCTATATCTATAATGATAGATCTTGATTAGGAGTATCTTTTTCTAGTACATGTCAAGTATCTATTTTGAAGTCTTGATCGATTTTGGGGGTTGGGAAGGATCAGGTGATGGTTTTGGGTGTGATTTGATTTTCGTCTAGAACATCAAAAATCCTTCAGGATGCTCCAAAATGACTCATCTATATCTATAATGATAGATCTTGATTAGGAGTATCTTTTTCTAGTACATGTCAAGTATCTATTTTGAAGTCTTGATCGATTTTGGGGGTTGGGAAAGATCAGGTGATGGTTTTGGGTGTGATTTGATTTTCGTCTAGAACATCAAAAATCCTTCAGGATGCTCCAAAATGACTCATCTATATCTATAATGATAGATCTTGATTAGGAGTATCTTTTTCTAGTACATGTCAAGTATCTATTTTGAAGTCTTGATCGATTTTGGGGGTTGGGAAGGATCAGGTGATGGTTTTGGGTGTGATTTGATTTTCGTCTAGAACATCAAAAATCCTTCAGGATGCTCCAAAATGACTCATCTATATCTATAATGATAGATCTTGATTAGGAGTATCTTTTTCTAGTACATGTCAAGTATCTATTTTGAAGTCTTGATCGATTTTGGGGGTTGGGAAGGATCAGGTGATGGTTTTGGGTGTGATTTGATTTTCGTCTAGAACATCAAAAATCCTTCAGGATGCTCCAAAATGACTCATCTATATCTATAATGATAGATCTTGATTAGGAGTATCTTTTTCTAGTACATGTCAAGTATCTATTTTGAAGTCTTGATCGATTTTGGGGGTTGGGAAGGATCAGGTGATGGTTTTGGGTGTGATTTGATTTTCGTCTAGAACATCAAAAATCCTTCAGGATGCTCCAAAATGACTCATCTATATCTATAATGATAGATCTTGATTAGGAGTATCTTTTTCTAGTACATGTCAAGTATCTATTTTGAAGTCTTGATCGATTTTGGGGGTTGGGAAGGATCAGGTGATGGTTTTGGGTGTGATTTGATTTTCGTCTAGAACATCAAAAATCCTTCAGGATGCTCCAAAATGACTCATCTTTATCTATAATGATAGATCTTGATTAGGAGTATCTTTTTCTAGTACATGTCAAGTATCTATTTTGAAGTCTTGATCGATTTTGGGGGTTGGGAAGGATCAGGTGATGGTTTTGGGTGTGATTTGATTTTCGTCTAGAACATCAAAAATCCTTCAGGATGCTCCAAAATGACTCATCTATATCTATAATGATAGATCTTGATTAGGAGTATCTTTTTCTAGTACATGTCAAGTATCTATTTTGAAGTCTTGATCGATTTTGGGGGTTGGGAAGGATCAGGTGATGGTTTTGGGTGTGATTTGATTTTCGTCTAGAACATCAAAAATCCTTCAGGATGCTCCAAAATGACTCATCTATATCTATAATGATAGATCTTGATTAGGAGTATCTTTTTCTAGTACATGTCAAGTATCTATTTTGAAGTCTTGATCGATTTTGGGGGTTGGGAAGGATCAGGTGATGGTTTTGGGTGTGATTTGATTTTCGTCTAGAACATCAAAAATCCTTCAGGATGCTCCAAAATGACTCATCTATATCTATAATGATAGATCTTGATTAGGAGTATCTTTTTCTAGTACATGTCAAGTATCTATTTTGAAGTCTTGATCGATTTTGGGGGTTGGGAAGGATCAGGTGATGGTTTTGGGTGTGATTTGATTTTCGTCTAGAACATCAAAAATCCTTCAGGATGCTCCAAAATGACTCATCTATATCTATAATGATAGATCTTGATTAGGAGTATCTTTTTCTAGTACATGCCAAGTATCTATTTTGAAGTCTTGATCGATTTTGGGGGTTGGGAAGGATCAGGTGATGGTTTTGGGTGTGATTTGATTTTCGTCTAGAACATCAAAAATCCTTCAGGATGCTCCAAAATGACTCATCTATATCTATAATGATAGATCTTGATTAGGAGTATCTTTTTCTAGTACATGTCAAGTATCTATTTTGAAGTCTTGATCGATTTTGGGGGTTGGGAAGGATCAGGTGATGGTTTTGGGTGTGATTTGATTTTCGTCTAGAACATCAAAAATCCTTCAGGATGCTCCAAAATGACTCATCTATATCTATAATGATAGATCTTGATTAGGAGTATCTTTTTCTAGTACATGTCAAGTATCTTTTTTGAAGTCTTGATCGATTTTGGGGGTTGGGAAGGATCAGGTGATGGTTTTGGGTGTGATTTGATTTTCGTCTAGAACATCAAAAATCCTTCAGGATGCTCCAAAATGACTCATCTATATCTATAATGATAGATCTTGATTAGGAGTATCTTTTTCTAGTACATGTCAAGTATCTATTTTGAAGTCTTGATCGATTTTGGGGGTTGGGAAGGATCAGGTGATGGTTTTGGGTGTGATTTGATTTTCGTCTAGAACATCAAAAATCCTTCAGGATGCTCCAAAATGACTCATCTATATCTATAATGATAGATCTTGATTAGGAGTATCTTTTTCTAGTACATGTCAAGTATCTATTTTGAAGTCTTGATCGATTTTGGGGGTTGGGAAGGATCAGGTGATGGTTTTGGGTGTGATTTGATTTTCGTCTAGAACATCAAAAATCCTTCAGGATGCTCCAAAATGACTCATCTATATCTATAATGATAGATCTTGATTAGGAGTATCTTTTTCTAGTACATGTCAAGAATCTATTTTGAAGTCTTGATCGATTTTGGGGGTTGGGAAGGATCAGGTGATGGTTTTGGGGGTGATTTGATTTTCGTCTAGAACATCAAAAATCCTTCAGGATGCTCCAAAATGACTCATCTATATCTATAATGATAGATCTTGATTAGGAGTATCTTTTTCTAGTACATGTCAAGTATCTATTTTGAAGTCTTGATCGATTTTGGGGGTTGGGAAGGATCAGGTGATGGTTTTGGGTGTGATTTGATTTTCGTCTAGAACATCAAAAATCCTTCAGGATGCTCCAAAATGACTTATCTATACCTATAATGATAGATCTTGATTAGGAGTATCTTTTTCTAGTACATGTCAAGTATCTATTTTGAAGTCTTGATCGATTTTGGGGTTGGGAAGGATCAGGTGATGGTTTGGGTGTGATTTGATTTTCGTCTAGAACATCAAAAATCCTTCAGGATGCTCCAAAATGACTCATCTATATCTATAATGATAGATCTTGATTAGGAGTATCTTTTTCTAGTACATGTCAAGTATCTATTTTGAAGTCTTGATCGATTTTGGGGGTTGGGAAGGATCAGGTGATGGTTTTGGGTGTGATTTGATTTTCGTCTAGAACATCAAAAATCCTTCAGGATGCTCCAAAATGACTCATCTATATCTATAATGATAGATCTTGATTAGGAGTATCTTTTTATAGTACATGTCAAGTATCTATTTTGAAGTCTTGATCGATTTTGGGGGGTTGGGAAGGATCAGGTGATGGTTTTGGGTGTGATTTGATTTTCGTCTAGAACATCAAAAATCCTTCAGGATGCTCCAAAATGACTCATCTATATCTATAATGATAGATCTTGATTAGGAGTATCTTTTTCTAGTACATGTCAAGTATCTATTTTGAAGTCTTGATCGATTTTGGGGGTTGGGAAGGATCAGGTGATGGTTTTGGGTGTGATTTGATTTTCGTCTAGAACATCAAAAATCCTTCAGGATGCTCCAAAATGACTCATCTATATCTATAATGATAGATCTTGATTAGGAGTATCTTTTTCTAGTACATGTCAAGTATCTATTTTGAAGTCTTGATCGATTTTGGGGGTTGGAAGGATCAGGTGATGGTTTTGGGTGTGATTTGATTTTCGTCTAGAACATCAAAAATCCTTCAGGATGCTCCAAAATGACTCATCTATATCTATAATGATAGATCTTGATTAGGAGTATCTTTTTCTAGTACATGTCAAGTATCTATTTTGAAGTCTTGATCGATTTTGGGGGTTGGGAAGGATCAGGTGATGGTTTTGGGTGTGATTTGATTTTCGTCTAGAACATCAAAAATCCTTCAGGATGCTCCAAAATGACTCATCTATATCTATAATGATAGATCTTGATTAGGAGTATCTTTTTCTAGTACATGTCAAGTATCTATTTTGAAGTCTTGATCGATTTTGGGGGTTGGGAAGGATCAGGTGATGGTTTTGGGTGTGATTTGATTTTTCGTCTAGAACATCAAAAATCCTTCAGGATGCTCCAAAATGACTCATCTATATCTATAATGATAGATCTTGATTAGGAGTATCTTTTTCTAGTACATGTCAAGTATCTATTTTGAAGTCTTGATCGATTTTGGGGGTTGGAAGGATCAGGTGATGGTTTTGGGTGTGATTTGATTTTCGTCTAGAACATCAAAAATCCTTCAGGATGCTCCAAAATGACTCATCTATATCTATAATGATAGATCTTGATTAGGAGTATCTCTCTAGTACATGTCAAGTATCTATTTTGAAGTCTTGATCGATTTTGGGGGTTGGGAAGGATCAGGTGATGGTTTTGGGTGTGATTTGATTTTCGTCTAGAACATCAAAAATCCTTCAGGATGCCTCCAAAATGACTCATCTATATCTATAATGATAGATCTTGATTAGGAGTATCTTTTTCTAGTACATGTCAAGTATCTATTTTGAAGTCTTGATCGATTTTGGGGGTTGGGAAGGATCAGGTGATGGTTTTGGGTGTGATTTGATTTTCGTCTAGAACATCAAAAATCCTTCAGGATGCTCCAAAATGACTCATCTATATCTATAATGATAGATCTTGATTAGGAGTATCTTTTTCTAGTACATGTCAAGTATCTATTTTGAAGTCTTGATCGATTTTGGGGGTTGGGAAGGATCAGGTGATGGTTTTGGGTGTGATTTGATTTTCGTCTAGAACATCAAAAATCCTTCAGGATGCTCCAAAATGACTCATCTATATCTATAATGATAGATCTTGATTAGGAGTATCTTTTTCTAGTACATGTCAAGTATCTATTTTGAAGTCTTGATCGATTTTGGGGGTTGGGAAGGATCAGGTGATGGTTTTGGGTGTGATTTGATTTTCGTCTAGAACATCAAAAATCCTTCAGGATGCTCCAAAATGACTCATCTATATCTATAATGATAGATCTTGATTAGGAGTATCTTTTTCTAGTACATGTCAAGTATCTATTTTGAAGTCTTGATCGATTTTGGGGGTTGGGAAGGATCAGGTGATGGTTTTGGGTGTGATTTGATTTTCGTCTAGAACATCAAAAATCCTTCAGGATGCTCCAAAATACTCATCTATATCTATAATGATAGATCTTGATTAGGAGTATCTTTTTCTAGTACATGTCAAGTATCTATTTTGAAGTCTTGATCGATTTTGGGGGTTGGGAAGGATCAGGTGATGGTTTTGGGTGTGATTTGATTTTCGTCTAGAACATCAAAAATCCTTCAGGATGCTCCAAAATGACTCATCTATATCTATAATGATAGATCTTGATTAGGAGTATCTTTTTCTAGTACATGTCAAGTATCTATTTGGAAGTCTTGATCGATTTTGGGGGTTGGGAAGGATCAGGTGATGGTTTTGGGTGTGATTTGATTTTCGTCTAGAACATCAAAAATCCTTCAGGATGCTCCAAATGACTCATCTATATCTATAATGATAGATCTTGATTAGGAGTATCTTTTTTTAGTACATGTCAAGTATCTATTTTGAAGTCTTGATCGATTTTGGGGGTTGGGAAGGGATCAGGTGATGGTTTTGGGTGTGATTTGATTTTCGTCTAGAACATCAAAAATCCTTCAGGATGCTCCAAAATGACTCATCTATATCTATAATGATAGATCTTGATTAGGAGTATCTTTTTTAGTACATGTCAAGTATCTATTTTGAAGTCTTGATCGATTTTGGGGGTTGGGAAGGATCAGGTGATGGTTTTGGGTGTGATTTGATTTTCGTCTAGAACATCAAAAATCCTTCAGGATGCTCCAAAATGACTCATCTATATCTATAATGATAGATCTTGATTAGGAGTATCTTTTTCTAGTACATGTCAAGTATCTATTTTGAAGTCTTGATCGATTTTGGGGGTTGGGAAGGATCAGGTGATGGTTTTGGGTGTGATTTGATTTTCGTCTAGAACATCAAAAATCCTTCAGGATGCTCCAAAATGACTCATCTATATCTATAATGATAGATCTTGATTAGGAGTATCTTTTTCTAGTACATGTCAAGTATCTATTTTGAAGTCTTGATCGATTTTTGGGGGTTGGGAAGGATCAGGTGATGGTTTTGGGTGTGATTTGATTTTCGTCTAGAACATCAAAAATCCTTCAGGATGCTCCAAAATGACTCATCTATATCTATAATGATAGATCTTGATTAGGAGTATCTTTTTCTAGTACATGTCAAGTATCTATTTTGAAGTCTTGATCGATTTTGGGGGTTGGGAAGGATCAGGTGATGGTTTTGGGTGTGATTTGATTTTCGTCTAGAACATCAAAAATCCTTCAGGATGCTCCAAAATGACTCATCTATATCTATAATGATAGATCTTGATTAGGAGTATCTTTTTCTAGTACATGTCAAGTATCTATTTTGAAGTCTTGATCGATTTTGGGGGTTGGGAAGGATCAGGTGATGGTTTTGGGTGTGATTTGATTTTCGTCTAGAACATCAAAAATCCTTCAGGATGCTCCAAAATGACTCATCTATATCTATAATGATAGATCTTGATTAGGAGTATCTTTTTCTAGTACATGTCAAGTATCTATTTTGAAGTCTTGATCGATTTTGGGGGTTGGGAAGGATCAGGTGATGGTTTTGGGTGTGATTTGATTTTCGTCTAGAACATCAAAAATCCTTCAGGATGCTCCAAAATGACTCATCTATATCTATAATGATAGATCTTGATTAGGAGTATCTTTTTCTAGTACATGTCAAGTATCTATTTTGAAGTCTTGATCGATTTTGGGGGTTGGGAAGGATCAGGTGATGGTTTTGGGTGTGATTTGATTTTCGTCTAGAACATCAAAAATCCTTCAGGATGCTCCAAAATGACTCATCTATATCTATAATGATAGATCTTGATTAGGAGTATCTTTTTCTAGTACAAGTCAAGTATCTATTTTGAAGTCTTGATCGATTTTGGGGTTGGGAAGGATCAGGTGATGGTTTTGGGTGTGATTTGATTTTCGTCTAGAACATCAAAAATCCTTCAGGATGCTCCAAAATGACTCATCTATATCTATAATGATAGATCTTGATTAGGAGTATCTTTTTCTAGTACATGTCAAGTATCTATTTTGAAGTCTTGATCGATTTTGGGGGTTGGGAAGGATCAGGTGATGGTTTTTGGGTGTGATTTGATTTTCGTCTAGAACATCAAAAATCCTTCAGGATGCTCCAAAATGACTCATCTATATCTATAATGATAGATCTTGATTAGGAGTATCTTTTTCTAGTACATGTCAAGTATCTATTTTGAAGTCTTGATCGATTTTGGGGGTTGGGAAGGATCAGGTGATGGTTTTGGGTGT
>NW_026605531.1:0-36090 GCF_945859685.1 Eupeodes corollae
CTACATGATAGCCAGTACGATTTTTCCAGACCTCAACATCCACAAAGGAACATGAAGTTCTTTAGATCAAATAGATTGACCATATTGCGATCGAAGCCAGACATGCGTCCAGCATTGATGTCCGCACTTTCCGAGGAGCTATTAACGACTCGGACCACTACCTAGTTGTAACCAAGGAAGCACTTCGGGTTTCCAGGCCCAATGCAAAACAACGAGGTGCTGGGAGATGGTACAACCTTCGAACGATTACGATCGCAAGAGAACCAAATCCTTCTCTGACCGAGTTTCAAGTAACCACTCTTGAAATTCACCAACACAATGTATCGAAAACCAGTGGCAACATTGCCAAGATGCAATCAGAGAAGCCGCCTCTGACGTGATGGGTTTCAAGCACCCAACAACAAGGAACCCCTAGTTTGATGAGATGGGTCGGCAGGCAAACGCAGCTAAACAACAGGCACGCAAAGCGGCACTGCATAAAAGGACGAGAGCTGCTCATGACTTCTATGAGCAGAAGAGGCGAGATGAACACCGACTTTTCAGAAGGAAAAAGAGAGAGCATGGAATTCGTCGATGTTGAGAGGTTTAAAAGCAGGAATGAAGCTTCAAAGTTTTATGAGCAGGTGAAACGAAATTTTACAAGTATTTAAACCTCGAACCGAAGGTTGCAAAGACGAAAGTGGAAACATCAGAGTTGAACCGCAGGACATTTAAGAACCACTTCTGCAGAATATATTACGCCGACAAAGAACTGATTCCCACTATCAGGCAGTATAATCTATTCAATAAATACGACGAAAGCCAACAATTACGTCTTGTCGACTTAGACGGAGAGAAGATGACCATATTTGGTATATTTCAAGGTCGCATACCACTGCCACTTAACAAAACCTTTCGATGTCAAAAAGTCCGTAGGCAAGGTGATGCTTTGTCATGTGACATCTTTAACATCTTCTTTGAAAAAATATGCTGAGCTCTCACGTCAACACCAAAGGCATTTTCTTCCAAAAGTCTGTTCAATTACTGTCAAATGCTGATGAAATTGACAAAATCGGAAGAACTCAGCGTGACGTCAATGTTCATTTTGTGAGTAATGAGGCAGAGGTGGCAAAAATTGTTAATGCAAAAAACGTGCATGCTGTCATCACGAAAAGACCTACATCACTGACGTCTAGGTCAAAACGTCACCATCGACAGTTACTTACCAGCTCTGAGATCAAATGAAGAATTACTCTAGCTCAGAATTACTCCTTCTCAGATGCATGGACTATGACCAAAGCGGATAAAAGCTCCTTGGGTCGTTTCGGGAGAAAAGTTCTTCACGTGATCTACGTATGCATATAAAGTGAGTGCAGGAGAGGATAGAAATCCAACGACTAAGAGGGTTGGGTCACGTAGAGTGCATGGAATCCAATGATCCAGGATGGAAAGTTTTCGAAAACGGGCAGCGCAGTAGAGAAAGACTACGTATCAGGTGGCGCACAAGTGGAAAGTGACCTCACCCGACTTGGAGCGCGATATTGGAGACATATAGCTAGAGACCAAAACTAGATAGCGAAGATTGTTGGGTGAGGCTCTAGTTTACACAGGATTGTAGCATCACCTTAAGTAAGAAAGACTTATTAAACTCCGAAAACAGCTCCTGCTTTTCGAATTTACCCGTCTAGACTAGCCGTCGTCGTTGATAGAGCCTTTAAAGATGCGGATAACTACACTTTTTCTAATATTTGTTGTGAAATTTTTATCAAAGAGGATAAGTTTTTAAGTTTTATTGTCAGCATAACGACTGCAGTTTATGCTTCAATCTTCATCCTTTTTGTTGGTTGATGGAAATCCTATGAGAAAACAAATACACCTATTACCTGTGTAGTCTAGATGTTTCAGGTTTTCCATCAAGACAATTCTGCTCGCAGCACATAGATTATCACCAATAAAACAGGATTGGTGACAAAATGCAGTCCTCTGTACCTCGACTATGGATTTTAACCAATTTTGACAAAACATCTTAGTTCAAGACCTATCGTAAGTCGTCGTTTACTTTGATCCTTACGGTGTTAAGTTGATCAATGCAGGAGGATCTAGTGCCTGCTGCACAGCTTCAAGAGTTCCTTCGGCAACAAAATTCCTTTCCTGTTCTTGGACTTCGTCAGTTCTCTTTTTTTTAGGAGCTTGTGTACCATTACTTTTTGTGACTCTTCAGGAAAGTACTCAGAACAATGGGTAGTTTCTATAAGCGGCTGTAGAAATTGCCACTTTTTGTAAAAATTCTTTGGAAAAGCTGTCAAAGCTACCGTTTTATAGTTTTTGAAGGGTTTTATTGCATAATAGATCTTTTTAACTCAAAAATATTGATTTCACGTTGCTGGAAAAAATGTACCTTCACTGATTCTTTTTGGTACGGCTGTTTTTGCTGTGAAGTTGGACAACCTTATTTATTAAACTGACAATTCTCTAAACTTAAAAGATAATGTGCATCAACTTATTTTCTAATTACATCCACAGATTCATGTGTTTAAAGTCTTTAAAATTCCACTATTGTCATTTCATTCCCCTAAAAGTTCCTTTATCTAAGTTACGTCGTAGCTAAGCTTTCTTTTCTAGTTTGTTAAAATTGCAAACAAAATAATTGCACAATTGACACACTTCAATATAAATGGAATGAAATTACTAAAATGTCACCGTTTTTATCTTGGTTTACAGAAATTGGATGCACATGCACTGCATCAAATCCCACTCGATCCTAAAGGACTTTCTGTCAAGAGTCTTAAAATTCTTTTTTCGTCCTCTTTTAATTCGTAAAGAAAAAAAAAATACGTATCTACTTTTTTAAAATATTTCGTTTTAATTTTGTGTTGCTGAAATTTTCCATTTACAGAGATTTTTCCGAAATGGTGTTAACAGTGCCAAATGAACCGGGATAGGTATGCAAGCGAGTTATGTATCCTTTAACATCCCGACTTTATATCTACGTGTCCTTATATGTGCAGTTGGATTCTACATATTTTCTATATGTATCTATATACAACATCTCTTACGCTCGTACAGAGAAAAAGATTACTGCAACCTTAAACTACTCACGGTAGTATAGTAAAGCAATAAGCAATTCGGATGGTAGTGGTGGTAGCCGTGGGTAGCTGGGGGTGGTCTAGAGTGAAAAAGAAAGGTTCACGTACGAAAATTGCGAAAGAAGAAATATCTTATGAGCTCTGGAAGTTCATTTTGTTCAGAGTTTATTTCTTTTTCGTTTCTTTTCGTTTTCGTCCTTTTTTTCCTTTCCGTATAACAAATAAAGGGATATAATACGGTGGAATCGGGATTTTACTTCTTCTTCTGCTTCTTTTTCCTGTACTACTTATTCTCGGGCACTATTTCAATGTTGCCTTTGTAGATGCTAGATTCTAGATGCTCTTTTAGACTCGAACGCCCTCTTTTGGTGGAAATATTGTAAACATGGCGTCGTACAGTTGTATTTTATTCGCTATGATAACGGGATTTTCTTTCTTTTTTTTTACTGTTGCAATTTTTATTCGTTTTTTCTTGCTATTTTGTTGTTGTTGGCAGGATTCAAAGACTGCAGAAGTTTTGCACGTTTTGCATTAATAAACAAACTTAACAAAAAACAAAATATGTATGTATATAAAGTCGCGTTCCTTAGACTATGGGATTTTTTATTTTTTCGTTTTGGTATTCCAACACTTATTTGAATGTGGAGCTTATTTTGGTTGGGTTCTTATTGCAACATAAACTTTGTAGACATTTTAATGAAGATTTTTGTATGCTTAGCTTGCAATAAATTTGTAAAGTGGGCGTGAACGGGGGGGGGGGGGTAGTGTGAACGTCTTTGATTTCAGAAAGTTATGGTGAGGTAGGTATGTTAATATTAGTACTGATGATGTCTGGGAATTTATTTTTCAAAATTGGACTGCCTAAGCTGGAAGAAACTATGTTAAAGTGAGTTTGCGATTCAGAAACGGAATTTAGTTGTTTTTTTTGTGTAAGTATAATTTTTAATAATTTTATTAATGCATAAAGTAAACGCATATCCTTTGACTTGTCTTAAATTTCTTTTTCTTTAAAAAGTAATCTCGAATAAATTACGCAACAGTCCGTAGAGAACCAGGGCCTTGTGACTTAAAACTCTCAATCACTTTTGTTCTCGAGTCATGCCTGGGGTGTCATGTCAGTTTGTAAGCCAAAGGCGCTTTTAACAACTTGGACACATCTGCAATCGCATCTGTACTAAAATCTCTGAACGTAGAGGGTTCAATTGGAGGGAACATTTTTTTAATTCTGGCTAGCAGAACAATTATCTCAAAATTGTTCAAATCTTCTGCTAAAAGATTCGTTTGTAAAATCCTTACTGGTCTGGATGCGGAGGTTTTCAGAGTGATTACCTATGCGAATGACGTTGCTATAGCGGTCTCAGGAAAGCATCTTAACACCCTAAAAGAACTCTTACAATAGGTATGCCTTAGACAAACTAATACTTTGGGCTGATTGGTGTGGACTGGGTGTCAACCCACACAAAACCGACTCAGTCGTTTTTTGAGGAAATACAAAATTCTGTAAGTTAACCCTGCCTATTAATGTTATATAAGTCTATAATTTTAGACAAACTAAATAAAGTCCATAGTCCAGCTTGCCTACGTATAAGCGGATCGCTTAACACCTATTGATATACTTAGCAAAAAAATAGTGGTTAGCTTTGCTATTCGCCTTAAAGCTTCATCGAAAGGGGTTAGTGGAGGTATGTACTGTGAACTACCGAAATTAAGTCTCTCATTTCGTCTTCCCAATCATTGGTGCATGTTCCGGGCGGAACTTAAAGAAAACGTGATATCAACATCTGATATCCGTAGTTTCTTAGATAGTCAGGCCGCTATCTATTCTCTGGACTCTATCTCTACAAACTCTGTAACAGTCCATATCTGTCGATTATCTTTAACGAAGATGACAAAACAGTTTAATATTCACATTTTCTGGGTGCCGGGCCGTAGAGACATTCCAGGAAAATGTAAGGCAGTGAACTCCCAAGAAATGGTACAGTTCCACGTTTTTCACCACGTTTAGCCAATCACTACATGTAAACTTTTGGTAATGCAAAACGCTATGAGAAAGGCAAACGTCACGACGTGTCAGGATACACAAAAACATCTGGCCCGCTTTAGATTTAAAGCACTCAAGTTGTTTGCTGTCAGAACCGGTCACTGACTAATATAGGAAACCACGCCATGCGGCTAGGTGTATTCTCAAATGCAGAAACTTTATGGATGAGGAAGAGGATGAAGCAGTTCTTCACATCCTCTGTATACATGCCCTGCTATAGCTCAAAAACGCAATTACCTAGGAAAACTCTTTTATAACATAATCAGTCTTTCACTTTTCGTAGTTTCATTGAGCTTGTAAGAAAGTTTCAAGATTCGACTAGATCATAATGGGCCGTTCAACTAGCCTACTCACTTTTATGGCATTTTCCCTTTCTGGCCAATCTTCTCTTGCTTTTGCTTCAGTAATGGTTCTTGGGTCATCTTTGACGTACTCTTCGGCACTAAGAGCAAAGTTGTCTGATTCAGTTGAATAATAGCAAAAACAAAGTCGCTCAGGTTGTCTTCGTGTACGTTCGCTTCTTCGTTGAACATTTGATTCGAGGTCTTCAACACTATTTTCGCTTCCGCTGGTACTGTTGTTAGCGATGCCGTTTTCTTCGACATCGTGGATTCTTTCCATGCGGTTACCAGCCTAATCCAAATTAGAGCTGTGGACTATTCCATGGCAGCCGTCAACATGTAGATTTTCCAGAGTTTTATCATTTTTGTTCTCACCAAATCGTTCCGCCTCTGAAGTCGATATTTCTGTTCTCTAACTAACCTATTCTCTTTCATGTCCACATCCGGTATGAATCAATAGATGAAGCATACCCAAGCATCAGAAATTTGTTCGACTTACCTTCAAATTTCGATCGCTTATCTTTTGGTACGAAATTGAAGCATTCTGAACCGAAAATTCTTAAATGGGACAGATTTGGTTTTCTTACGAACCAAATCTCAGCCGGCGTCTGCTTCATAAATTGCTTCCCAACAGCACTAGTTGGCGATCGATTCTTAATATAATTTGCTGCAAGAATCCCTTCGTTTCAGAATTTATGATCCAAACCACTTGCACCAGCATAGTTGTAGCTTTTTCTTGAAGTGTTTTATTCAATCGCTCAGACACGGAGTTCATCTCTGGATTTAGGGGACAGTAAATATCATTTGAATACCCTTTGACTTACAGAACTGTCCAAACTCATTTGAAGTATATTCTCCACCGTTGTCAGCAATTTCTACGAATTCTTCGAACTTGCTAAGGACTTTACTTTTTCGTTGAATGCAGAATATCATTGAAGCTCTGGAATAGTCGTCAGTGAATGACACAAAATATCTGCTTCCATCATATGCCGACGTTAGCATAGGACCACAGACATCACTATGAATTATTTCCAAAATGCGATTGGATTTAGTATTTTTGTTCCTTGAAAACGATGAACGTGTTTGTTTTCCAAAAACACAAGATTCGCAGAATGTAAATTCAATGTCAACATTCGCTTCTTCCAAACCGTTAGCCATCTGATGACTGACCATCTTCTTCAAATCATATGTAATAAAATGTGCTAATCTGTAAGCCACAAAGATTGTGAATCATTTTTCTCACCTGAGATGCCAGCGAATTTATTTTATTTTGCAAATCTACTTCGTACAGCTTGCCTCTGGTACTTGCTTCAAACATAGGTGTTCCATCGATCGATGCATATGCCTTGTCGCCTTCAAAAACTATACGGTAACCCCTTTCTGTCAGTTGCCAAGTTGCATTTCAGATCCTTCACAAATAAAACGTTCTTCATAGTCTTTGGTGTGGAATCACCAGAACAGAAATGTCACCAATTTCAGATGCTGATATGCTTTCGTTTTTCTTGGCAACTGATATTTCAATTTCCTCGATTTTCTTCAAAACATTGAAATAATCTTTGTTGTTCACCATGTACTGGGTAGCACTAGAATCCCAAACAATCTTCACTTTATCATTCATCGTACGTTGTACAGTTTGCGGTGCATGCTCTTTTTCACTTGCTCTGTCAACAACTGCACACATTGTCGAGTCCTTCTTTCTGAAAGATTTGCTTGTACCCTCTAAGTCCATCTTTTCCTTCTGCTTGGAAAAACATTTGGATTTCATATGTCCAGTCTTAACACATCCATAACATACAATCTTATTCTTAGGCTTGACAGTCATTGCACAAGGCTCACTAGACCTTGCCGATGCACAACCATTCCTCTTGTTGTATTCGTCAATCAACCGAGTCTTGACAAATTCTAACTTCAAGTCACTTTGATTCATGGTCTCTAGTGTAGTTACTAAATTGTCATAGCTTGCTGGCAAAGTAAGCAACAAATGGAGAACAACATCAAGCTCTTCCATTTTAGCTCCGGTTGATTTCAGCTGACGAACCTTCGTATCGAATCGAAGAAAATGTTCAATGATGTCTTCACACTCATTCTAATAACTGGCTCGAAATGCTTTTTCGTTCAAAAATACCACACAATGTGTCGAACATCTCCTTGGCAGTCCTCTCCTCCTTCATATATTCCAATTGTCCATCATGAATCTGGATACATTTCTTTTCTTCTAACTTCACACTGTCTTGGTTAGCAGGCTCAATCTTCGCAAGCAGTTCTTCTAAATCCTCAATGTATTTTCGTAGAACCTTCTCATCTAACAAAATACCAACATGATATTTCCAGTTGCTGAAATTCGTACCATCAAATAATGTAAGCTTAGAAATGAATGATAGGTCATTTTGCTATTATCTTTTTTTTCGTCTTAAATCAAAAACGATCTCGGAAATGTAGTGAAAAAGAATTTCTTATAGAAAGATTCAAAAATTAATTTTTCTTCAATCGAATCCTAGGCCCATAATCTCAAAATGATCCAGAGAAAAGAAAAAGACCGATATTTATTATAAAAGAAGTATTTTACAGTTTGAAGTTTAAAAAAAGACTAATTATAATTTAAAAATTAAAGAAAACTTGAATAGAAAAGTAAACTGAATTAATGTAGTTTCGAATAAACTACTGAGAGTAGCTTTATACAAAGTACAAATTAACACATGGATCGACCTCTAGCATGCAGTCCAACGCACTAACCATCACGCCACGGGTACTACACCAAGCTTAAACAACGCTTAGTTTTTTTTGAAAGGGCTCTTGAAAAGTTGGCCGAAGATCTACTTTTCTAGTTGAATGGTTACGTGGAAGAAAAAAATCCGTATTTGGATTGAAGAGCAGACAGCAGAATGTATCCAGAAAAAGTTTATGTTTGGTGCGGATTGTAAAAAGGCTGATTTCAAACTGTTGGCCATATCACACTTTACCAAATTGAAGACTAAATTGGTTGTAGTTCACTTTTAGCAGTTTGTTTTGCTTAAAGCAGTACTTACCATAAGCAGTGCGGGGTTTGGTTGATCATGGTGAAAGTTTGCTTCGGCACGCTACTGAAAGCTCTCCCTCGAAAAAAATATGGCTAAGTTAGTCTTATTTTTCAAAATAATTTGGCCTTATTTTAGTTTGTTAACATTTTAGAAAATATTATTTACTTTGATTTGTTTAAAGTGTGTATGTAATGCTACCTTGACATTGTGATTCCAGGCATAAGACAAGGATATTTAAAAATATAGAAACTTCGGCTTTGAACATTCCACGGCTAGAACCAAGTCGATCTTTATGGAATTGCGAAAACATTAAAGTAGTTGGAGTTTACATGAAAATCTACGACTTTCGATACGGATAAGGGCCACCTCACTGGGACTTCCAAGAGCAATCATTCATTTCATTTCAAAAAATGATCTAGAGTTCCATTCATTTAAAATTCAAACCGTTGGTCTTGTTATGGTTATACTTAGATCAATGCAGATCCATTGTAATACAATAAATAAAACCTATGATAAGAGAACCCACCAAAAGCGTGGTTGTAGTTTCTGCTAGCTGTAGCCCAAAATTTGTATGGATGTCGGTTGGCATTTTCACTTAGGTGAGGAGAGGTTAATGCATCAATTACTGGGCCATATTTCTCTACTTTACCATCGATTACCTGTTTTAGAATACATCTGAACAAAATCTGATTTAGGTCAAGTGCAGAACCCTTCATCAACTTTTTCATTTCCTAAAACACCATTGTGACGAGGAACCCAACAGAGACTTGCGTTGTATGTCCGTATACCAAGAACTTTTAGCCATTAGACACATTAAGTCAAAAGCTTCGATATATTTTTTTTGGCAGAAATTGCTTTTATTTACTCTTTGCTGTAAATAAAGAAGGCGATATCAGCTTGTGGTATTGCCATCATAGCAGCTTTCGGCACTGACAAGACTTAAGCTTAATAGCCACTGCTGAAATTATTGCAGTCTAAATCTAAATCCATCTACTTTAAACTAAACCCTTAAACTATAAAACAAATACGTAAGCCGGCCAAGGCTTAAAACCACATTAGCCACTATCAAGTGCCGGTTGAAGCCACCAAAACTGGTTCTCCGGATTCATCCTATCAGTTCGGTCCCGTTCGGACACAGCCCTACTGAACCGAAGCAGCTCTGCTCCGCCTTGTGCCTAAACGTCCCGATTGTACAGGAGTCGCCTATTCACGGTTGGTCGTCTGACGTTATAGATTAGCGGAACTGCCAATCTTTCCTGTATCAGACCGCATCTATCTAAAAGGAGTTTTATCACGAAATTGTCAATTCTGTTGGTTCGAGCCCCGTTGTAAGGACCTCGTTGGAAAAGTAATGCACATAAGAAGATTCGGCTGTTCGATATAAGCCGGTACAGCGTCGTAAACACTGCCGCTTGAACAACCGAAACTTCTCCATCTGGGAAGGGGCAACGTTGAACCGCAAAGGACAACTATAAATTATCATCGGCCGAATAAGGCCATGTAGCAAATTACCTTCAACCTGGGGTCAAGCCGATTGCTGTAAAACTGCCTTTCCGTCAGAGCAAAGGCCCTGGGCAGAGCAGCATTTATATGTATGTCGAAATATAAATCGCACATGTAGTTCAAAAGTGACACAACTCAAAAAACCCAAAAATTTGAGTTATTATCAAAAAAGTTTTAAAAACTTCCACCCAACATATTTATTAAAGGTGCATTTACCCAGATTCAATATTTTTTCTGCCAGACGACACTACCTTTGACAAAAATCACACATTTTCAGTTGTTACCTGGTCCTGGAAGCAAACAACTGTGCCAAGTGAAATCAAAAGTGACTTATTTTGAGTTGTTTCATTTATGGTGTTTAAACTAATAAAATTTCAGTGCGTTAATTTGAGTTGAGACACTTTTGTTGATTCCTAGGTGAACATTTTTGTATTTTATTTTGAGTTAAGCCACTTTAGTTGACTGAGGTAAATATGAATATTTTGTTTTATTTTGAGTTCTGTCACTATTGAAGAATGATCAATTGAGATTTAGAGTTGTGTCTCTTTTGATGATTTATTAAAAATTTAAGTTTTTTAAGTTTAAATGAAGACAAAATTGTTTCAATTTAAAACAAAACTTTGTGTAGTTCCTAAATATTGTCTTCTTTGATAAATTTTTCGACCGTTCTCTTGAATCTTGATGAAAGTAATGCAGGTAATGTGATTTCCATATGATGCAAATGGAAACCCAAAAGTCTCAAATGGTTACATCTACAATTAATTCGTTGAGCGAGGGTTCGATCCAAAATATGGAAAACGAAAAAGAATTCAATAATTCAACCACAGCTGAAGATTTAACCGACCAACCCAGCACATCAAATGGTGAAGGTAATAATTTGTACGAAATTTCATATAACTCAGAGTGCCCCACACAGATTCGTTTAACTAAGCTTAAGCAAGTAAACTACAGCATTTCTCATATAAACAGCGATGAAAGTGATTTTGACGATTTAGACGGAGTTCCTCATTTCAATCATAATTCTGCTGACTTTGAAGTCACTTCTTCCAACTGTGGAGGTAGTTCTTCAGACGCCGCCGTGTCGGTAGAAAACAAAGAAGAAGTAGAGAAAAAAGGAAGAAAAAGGGAACGAAAACCTGAAAATTGCACAAAAAAAAGTTAAGCTGTTTCGAAACTCTGGGAAAGCATATGTGTCATCATCAAAAACTAAGAAACAATTTTTTGCGAAGAAAGTGCGTTTACCATGTGAAAAAAGTGTAGATTAGGTTGCAGTGCGAAAATGAATGACAATACCAGGAAATTTTCAAAAACTATTGGGATCTGCTGATGTGCAAAAACAGAGAGAATTCGTTGCCAGACACACTTTTGAAATCAAACCAAAATACCGGTATTCAAGGACATACATATACAGGATTTTTTTTTGAAGTAAGCACCAATCGTATAAGAGTATGCAAGGCGTTTTTTAAAGCCACCTTTGATATTAATGATAGACCAATTCGAACGGCATTACAAAAGATAAATGACATCGGTTTCCTTCAGAGCGAGATGAGAGGAAAGCATGGGAAACAGCCCAGAGTTGATCCTGAAATTAAGGAGAGTGTCAGAAATTGTATTAACTCTATTCCTAGAGTAGAATCACACTATTTAAGAGTTCAAACTACACGGGAATTTATTGAGAGTGGTAAAAATCTTTCAGATCGAGAGGAAATTCAGCTTCCATTTGCTCAATCTTCAATGTTTAATCGCATATTTCGAGGAGAGTTTAACATCTCATTTTATATACCAGATTTGGACATTGGTTTTTACTCAGATAACTGTTGCGGCCAACAGAAAAACAAATATTTGCTATCTGCCTACGCATATGCAGTAAATAAGTTCAACGTTAGAAGTATTACTCACAAATTCCTTATTCGGGGGCACTTTCAAAATCAAAGTGATAATCTCCATAGTGTTATAGAAAAACAGGTAAAAAGACACCTCAGATCTATCCCAATCTATTTACCACATCAGTATGTTACTTTGATTCAAACAGCGAAAAAAAATGGTCCACCATATCACGTTCACGAGCTTAGTTACAAGGATTTCTATGATTTAAAAACTCTGCAAGAAGAATGGGGAAGTAAGTTTACAGTTGATACTGATAGGATGCAAGTGAAGTGGCATGATATTAAGTTTATACGTGTGGAAAAAGAACTCCCTTATGCATTCTTCTACAAAACTTCTTATCAAGATGAGGTTTACAAAAGAGTTAACGTACGCAACGTGAGAAAAAGCCAACCTTCATAATCTATTAATTTTTCTCTCGGATTGACCCAAGCGTACTCAAAAAAAATTCCTTTGGCTGACAACAAAAAAAAAGATATACAAGATCTAATAAACAAAAACATAATTCCAAAATCTTATTTCGATTTATTTTATAAAAACATACTTGCTTTAGATTAAGAAACCTTGTATGATTGTTGTATGAATCTACAACATTATTTCCTTTTCATTTTTAATACATTAATCATAAATTTAAAACATTTCATAGTTATTACATTGCAATATTTCCTTATTTCTTTATATTTATTTATTTATTTAGATTAACGACTTTTTATGTTTATTCTGCTATGACTTTCAAAAAGCTTTTTTAATTCTGTTTATACCTAAATAAAAACAAAGATCCATTTTAAAAATGCCCTTTTTCTTATGATGATTTCTTAAAATCTTATCCCCCGACTCGTTAAGGTAAAACTACTTATGAACTGGTATCATCCAGCATTTTTCTTGACAATATGGTTTAAAAATACTAAATCAAAACTGTCACAACTCAAAAAAAATCAAAAAAAGGGGCAGAACTCAAAATAGTACATTCCTGTTGGAAAGATAAATGATCGTCAAAACTTTCATAACTCTGAAAACATAGTTTTCAAGGTTTCCAAAAAAAGATTGACGCAAATATTATTTCCATTGTGATTCATACTCTGTTTGTTTTTGTCAACATAGTTCAATTTGTAGTTTAACCGTATCTAGTCTAACAATATCGTTTTTCACCCTTTCTGAAAAACTAAGATTTTTGAATTGTGTCACTTTTTATTTATTAACTTCCCATAGGAAGTTATTGTAATGGGTCCGATTTGTCAAATTGAAAATTTTGACATTTCTCGACGTTTCAAGGTCCCTAGAGTCGAAATAAAAGATTTTTAGAAAGATGTCTGTGCGTGCGTGTGTACGTACGTTTGTACGTCCGTACGTCCGTACGTCCGTACGTCCGTACGTCCGTACGTCCGTACGTTCGCGACGTTCGCGACGTTTTTTTCGTTGTCCATAGCTCAAGAACCAGAAGAGATATCGACTTCAAATAAATTTTGTTATACAGATAATAAGGCAGAAAGATGCAGAAAGGGCTCTCAAGAAAATTGCGTGGGTGGTTTTTTTACTATAGCAGTTTGAAAAAATGGTGAAAATTTTGGTTAACCCTAAATATCTTACGAACCAAAAACGCTAGAGACTTGAATTAAATTTTATATAATAGATTGTAACGTGATACCAAACAGGTATATTTTTTGAAAAAAATCAATATAACGGTTTTTTTTTTAAATCAATAAAACTGAAAAAAAAAATTTGTCACCTCCAAAATTTTACGACCGAAATATGATTTTATCTTTAAAACAATTTTGTGCAACGAAGAATAATGTTTTGACATCTGATAAAATTTTGAGAAAAATCTAATTGACAGTTTTTTTATAAAAAATAAAAATCTAAAAAAAAACATTACTCAAAGTTCGTAAAAATTGAATATCGATTCAAATATCTTTTCAAAAACTTGAAATTAAGGCTTCAATTTTATTTTATCTTGTAAGAAATATTGTTTTCAACATTCTGAAAAATTTTGAGAAAAATCGAATTAACAGTTTTTTTTACAAAAAATAAAAACCTAAAAAAAAAAATTATAAAAGTTGGTTAAAATTGATTTTCGACTTGAATATCTTTTCAAAACTTTGAGGTATTGTCTTTAATTTACTTTTATCTTTCAAAAAACTTTGTTGTCAACATACTATTAAAGTTTGAAAAAAATCGAATTGACAGTTTTTTTTACAAAAAATAAAAACCTAAACAAAAAATTTATGAAAGTTGGTAAAAATTGATTTTCGACTCAAATATCTTTTCAAAACTTTGAGATATTGGCTTTTATTTACTTTTATCTTTCAAAAAATCTTGTTGTCAACATTCAGTTAAAGTTTGAAAAAAATCGAATTGACAGTTTTTTTTACAAAAAATAAAAACCTAAAAAAAAAATTATAAAAGTTGGTTGATTTTCGACTCAAATATCTTTTCAAAACTTTGAGATATTGGCTTTAATTATCTTTTATCTTTCAAAAAATCTTGTTGTCAACATACAATTAAAGTTTGAAAAAAATCGAATTGATAGTTTTTTTACAAAAACTAAAAACCTAAAAAAAATAATTTATAAAAGTTGGTAAAAATTGATTTTTGACTCAAATATCTTTTCAAAACTTTGAGATATTGGCTTTAATTATCTTTTATCTTTCAAAAAATCTTGTTGTCAACATACAATTAAAGTTTGAAAAAAATCGAATTGATAGTTTTTTTACAAAAAATGAAAACCTAAAAAAAATAATTTATAAAAGTTGGTAAAAATTGATTTTCGACTCAAATATCTTTTCAAAACTTTGAGATATTGGCTTTTATTTACTTTTATCTTTCAAAAAATCTTGCTGTCAACATTCAATTAAAGTTTGAAAAAAATCGAATTGATAGTTTTTTTACAAAAAATAAAAACCTAAAAAAAATTTATAAAAGTAGGTAAAAATTGATTTTCGACTCAAATATCTGTTTGAAAATTTTAAGTATTGGCTTTAAAGCAATTTTATCTCATAAGAAATATTGTTGGTAAAATTTTTAAAAAATCGAATTGACAGTTTTTTTTACAAAAAATAAAACTCTAAAATAAAAACAATACTAAAACTTGGTAAAAATTTACTTTCAGCTCAAATAGCTTTTCAAAACTTAAAAATATTGGCTTGAAACTTATTTTATTTCACAGAAAATATTGTTTTCGATATTCAGTAATTTCAATATAAAAATCCAACAGTCCGTTTTTTCATATAAAAAATAAAATCTACTAAAAGAGTACGCAAATTTGGTAAAAATTGATACGAGTACATAAAGACAAACTTTTAAGCAAGACAAATCGACAGACGGGATGGGAAGTTATCAGTGTGGGTCGCATCCCAGCCTCTTTTTTATTTTTTCATTCATCTATCGATTCTCATCTTACAGATTGCTTAAAACTAATTTCTTCCTGGAACATAGATATTTAAGAGATTTAGCAAAATAGGGCATTTTATATGGTAAGACAATATATCATATACAAACATCACACAATTTACAAGGCGCCGATTTCTCAGCGTAGATAGACTAATCAGCGCACATCTGGTGGAGTAATGTAACTTTTGAACTACTTGTGCGAAATATTGATCTAACCAGATACCAAAGTACTTCACTACACTTTTGCTCGCTAATCGCTGCCCGTAAAGATCAACGATGACCCTCGTGGCCCTAGCCAACGGACTACGGAGTCCGGAACAGAATTGTCTCTGACTTCTGGACATTTAATTTTAGTTTCCAGTCATCCCAATATCGCTGAATCTTGTCGAAATCACGCTGCAAGAGAATTCTAATAAACTCAACCTTTCGGGCCGTTCTATACGCGATTAGATCGTCGCCGTACGATGTGAACCGAAGCATTATCAGTGACTAGACCGTTGGCCGACTCTCACTGTTGCGAAATTTCATAAGTTTCCCTTCAAGTTGGTGAGTTTAACTAATAGTCTTCTGGTCCTTTTATCGATGATAAATATCAATTTTGTCCGAAGTTTTTCAACATTTCAATTGAAATATGACTAATATTGGTTTTGTTTTAATACGGATATTAAATTATAATTATTCTAAGTATTTTATAGTCAAAACCATCGTTCTAGGGGTTCATTAGTATCAAACTCTTAAATGGGATGTAGTACATACCCAACTACATAATATTACCTACTCATGTTTTGAATAAAATTTTTGATTCAGAATTCAAATTTTCAAACCAATTAAGGGTAGCTAGGTATACGAGTACTATAGAATGTCAATATTCCGAGAATTTTGCAAAATAATCCGAAAATGAATTTCAAAACTTTCATAAATACCACACCAACGCTATCAAAATACACTCATACGAGTATATCTGAATATCCACAACACAACTTTCGAAACATTCGGATAAACAAAAACTTGGCCGAAATGTTTTAAATTATTCTTGTTCATATGTTCTCGTGTGTTTGTGTGTGTGTACAGTTGTTGTTGTGTTGTACTATATGCAGTACCTAAGTGAAAATTTTTCCTAACATGATATGTGATGCCTGCAGCAATGGTTTTTAGTGCAGGTTTGAGAGTTTAAGGGGGAAAAGTACCTACTTCAGTGTAGTACCAACCTCCATATAGGTGGAAAATTCATTCTACAATAGGTTCACGCATACTAGCCACAGCCCAGGGGTTTCGATCCAATCCAATTCGAAACGAGTGATTAAATAGGGCATAACTTAAGTTAAACTGACTTAAAACAACGACCTCCAAGTATTTGCGTGCACCCACTCCCTATAGGTATCCTACCCGTAACCCTTGTGAAGGAGCTAAGGTGCTACTGGAACCACCAACCCAGCTATAGAACATTCATACGTGTCCGTATATGGTTGAGCTGAGTTGATGTGCAGGTGTGGAAGGATTGAGTTTTATGCCAGGACGAGGACAAGGACGACGACGATGAGTACATCATCGCTCGAGAACCAAACGGTGCGGTAGTGGATTGGAGCGAGAGTAAAATAATAATTAATATTTGCTTAATGGAGTTAAAGTTGGACTTCGGTTCGGGTTGGAATTTGTGTATTGTTCGTGGCTTATTTATTAATATTATTTTTATTTTGTTTTTTTTTTTTTGTTAATATAGCACTGCGATGTATTCCTCCGCCCTTTTGGCCTGGCCTCAAAATCCGAATAACTTTATTTGCTGCAGATCTGAAGGATAGACGTATAAGGACGAATATGAGTTTGGACTACGAGTCTATAGTCGATTACATATTATAAACGTTTATTAAAAATATATTTTGCACAAGTACAAAAACAACTTGTAAAAAATGGTTTTATGGTTCATACAATAAACATACACACTCGTATATTTTATATATGTATATAAAAGAAGGAAATATAATAATAATTTATGAGAAAAAGTAATTGTGGCCCGAAGGGGGGTGCGCGAGCTCGATGATGGACAATAATTTTGAGATTTTCGCAATTTAATGGATGAATGGATCGAAATGAAAAATGTTATAGTGCGAGCTATTTATTTTCATTTCGACACGACGAAAACAATTTAATGGGAAATAAATGGACTTGGAATGGGTTTTGGTTGTGGTGATGGTTTGAACTTTGATTTATTTTTTAAACGTTTTTGTTTTAATATTTTTGTATGGGTACAGAGTTTTATTGTGATTGAAATGTTTTTAAACATTCGATTGCTTGAAAGGTAATTGAAGGTAGGCCGATGTAAGTTAATAAAGAAAGGAACATGATGGGAACAATATGAATAATTTTTTAAGGACTTATCTCAAGTTAGTTCATAACTTTAAGGGTTTCTTATTTTAACTCCTTTTTAACCTAACAAATCACTGAGAACATCGGGGGCCTAGTACCTCAACTGGAGATTGGTCCCCGGTGGAAAGTTGTTGGGAGTAGCAAACGAGATAGGGAGGGGAGGTGTTTCCACTAAGGAACTCTCTTTTCATCCCAAGATGGAATCAATGGTGGCATCTACAGCTGCAGTAAGGTTTAATAACAGGGTTTTTGAACAGGGATGCTACAAAAGTAAAGCGACAGGGACAGCAAACGACGCCATATTTCTTGCCGCTCTTTTGACACCTAGACCTCAAGGGTCCATTGGGATACCACTAATAAGGTTACTCATGGGAGAGTATTGAACTTAAACAAAACATTTCGTACTCTTAATAAAGTAAGAGAGACGTTTTGTGTCAATCGTTGCCAGTTCACTGGTATTATCGAAGAAGGGATTACCGAGAAAGTTATTCCTTCTAATAGAGAGCTGGACATGCACAAAGAAGGTGTTGGACTGTTTTCTCTTCCTCCTCGTCCATGCAGCTTCTACAGAAGTCATTTGTGTAGACCCCTAGCCTCAGAACATGTCTTCCTATGAGGCAGTGTCCTGTTATTACTCCAATTGTAGAGCTTATACTTTGTCTGCTCAGGGATATCAAGCCTTTTGGCCGTTTTAAGTCTATGCTTGGCCATATTTGCTTCTACATTTGTTAATTCTAGAGCATATTGTTTGAGAAAATATTTGCATGCAGCAAGTTGTGTTCCTATGTTATGTTTTTGTCTAACATGATGCAGAAGTGTTCCGTTTTTGGCGAGTTCATCGGCTTTGCAATTTCCCGGAATGTCTCTGTGGCCCGGCAACCAAATGAGGTGAATGTTAAACTGTTCCGTCATCTCATTCAGAGATGATCGACAATCGTGGACTGTTTGAGAGTTTGTGGAGACAGGCGCGAGAGATTTAAGAGCGGCTTGGTTGTCTGAGAAGATTCGTATATCCTTACAAGATATAACGTTTTCTTTGAGCCAGGCTAGTGCTTCTTTAATAGCCATTACTTCGGCCTGGAATACACTACATTGATTGGGAAGTCTATAGGATAGACTGAGATTAAGTTGTTCTGAAAAGATACCACTTCCAACTCCTGGATCGGTCTTTGAACCGCCTATATAGAAGGTTAAAACATCGTCTTCCAGGGGTCTCTCTTCTTCCCAGGAGTATCTTGAAGGGATGGACACATGGAAGCTATTACCGAATACCATTTTTGGGGTGGTATAGTCTAAGCATCTGGGATAGATCTGAAATTGTCTAGAATAGTAGTATGTCCAGTATTGTTACTGTTCCATTTAGAGGTGGCTCTAAGCCACCATTTTGGAGAAGATGTCAAGAGGTGTTAGGATTAAAAGCACTTCAGTGGTGCGGTTGGTGTTGAGCGAAGTGCTCCTGTGATGCACATACCTGCTGACCGCTGGACTTTGATGAGCTTATTTAGATTAACCATCTTATCCAGTGCGGTCCACCATACGACAACTCCATAAATGAGTATCGGTCTGATAACCAAAGTGTATAGCCAGTGGGTTATTTTTGGGGAGAAGCCCCATTTTGATCCTATGGCCTTTTTACAAGTAAAAAGCGCTACAGTAGCCTTTTTGACTCTTTCATCAACATTTGCCTTCCAATTTAGTTTTTTGTCTAAAATGAGGCCTAAATATTTAGCTTGGTCGGAAAAGCTTAATGGTATTCCTTTAATCTTAGGTGGGCTAATCCGAGGAATTTTATACCTTCTCGAAAAGAGTATTAGTTCTGTTTTATGTGGATTGAGTTCCAAGCCACATTGCTTAGCCCATTTTGTTAGCCTAATTAAGGCATTGTGTAGGAGTTCAGAGAGAACTTGAAGGTGTTTCCCAGATACAGATATTGCAACGTCGTCGTCAGCATAGGCAATCACCCTGAAGCCCTCTTCTTCCAAAAAAGTGCACCTACTATCGAGAATATTGCTGCCGCTGATACTTCTGTTGCAGGAAAACCAAATGTGTCTCTCACACGTCGTTCTCAAGCTTTGGGTATCTCCGTGACGCCGTTGTGGCGAAGATGCCACAAGATTAAATTGATGCAAGAACTGAAGCCGCTTAGCCAACAGAATTGGGCTGAGCAATAACTTGAACATGATTCGGATTTTAATCGATGAGGCTCATTTCTGGCTGAATGGCTTCGTCAATAAACAAAACATGCGGTATTGGTCAGGCAGTAATCCACACGAACTCCTTGAGGCATCATTGCATCCCGGAAAAAATTACGGTTCGGTGTGGTTTGTTCGCCGGTGGCCCATTCAGTGATGATCAAGACTGTCTCATTGCTGTGAATAGGAATCGCTATCGTTCAATGATAACCAAATATTTTTGGCCTCAATTAGATTATATGGACTTGGAGGACATATGGATCCAACAGGACGGCATCAAAAGCCACACAGCGAATTTCACAATCAATTTATTGGAAATCAAGTTTGTAGAACGTGTTATTTCACGAAATGGTCCAGTCGCTTGGTCGGCTCGGTGCGATTTGAAAACGCCATTAGACTACTTGCTGTGGGGCAATTCAAGTCCATATGGGCAACAACCAGCGACGATTGATGAATTTCGTACGAATATCGAACGTAAAATTGCAGCAGTATTGGTCGATTTATGCTTGAAAACATTCGAAAATGGGGCTCAGCGTCTAGACTCTTTCAAGCGTGCCTGGGTGGCAATAGAAAAGAAATACAGTTCCATACATATAGGCATCGAATGTACTTTCACAGGAATAAGCAATTTCATTGATATAAAGAATTTCATTGATATCAAAAACTGTTTTTTTTATTTCAAGTAGAGGTAGAGGTGTTTCCACTAAGCACCTCTCCTTATATAGGGGGCAGCGAAAGAATTCCCGAGATGGAATCAACGGTGGCGTCTACAGTTCCAGAAAAGCTATTTAGTAAACACCTTATAGGGCTTCTACGACTTATTTGTAGCCCAGGCCTATAAGCAGCAGTTTATCCGGCTCCCTGACCTTTAAGTTACTCTAAGGATCTGGCCCTCCATGTTGGGAGCTGTGCAATCAGGGTGAGTTCCTGGCCACGTAAAAACATAATAGTTGCGAAGCACCAACAAGCCTTGAAACGGACGGATTAACTGTTGACAACCTATGCAAACGAATTAAGAACAACGAGCTTTGATATGCACGTGGAATGTAAGGTCCCTTAAAAGACCACGCGCGGCCTAGGAACAGGCCGATGCCCCAGACTGCTATAAAGCAGACATCACCACTATCCAGGAAATACGATGGGATGGGCCGGGCAAAAAGAGGATGAAAAACTGCGATATTTATTATAGTGACTGCTATACCGAGAAAACCTATAGCCTATAATTCCAAGCTAGGAAGGGAGGACATCTTTGGTGGAATTTCCGTGAAAAACAGCCTGCACGATAACACTTCCGAAAAAGGGTTCAGGCTCATAGATTTATTTTGCTACGAGGCGAAACGTCATGGTAGCCAGTAGGCATTTTCCACACCTCAACATCTAAAAAGGAACTTTTAGTTCTCCAGATCAATCTACCGTCAACCAGATTGTCCATATTGCGATCGACGACAACATTATGGATGTCTGAACTTTCCGAGGAGCTACCATTAACTTGGACTCTAGGTAAAGCAGGGAGATGTTGGAAGAAGAAAAGATATAACGTCGTACGGCTACAATAGCCAGAGACCGCCAAATCCTTCTCATATGTAAGCTCTTTCAAAAATCTACGTTGCCAACACAATGCATCGAGAATCAGTAGCATCATTGCCAAGATGCAATCGGAGAAGCCGCTTCTGACGTGCTGGATTTCAAACAGTCACTAACATGAAACCCCATGCCGAGCGTTTTTTACAAATTTACAAAATACATAAACCTCGAACCTAAGGCTGGAAAGATGAAAGTGAAAACATCATGGAGGAACTTCAGTCAATGCTGAGAATATGAAAGGACCACTTCTGCAGGCTGTATAACGGCAATGATGAACAGAATTAAACTATCAAGCAGGATGATCCATCCAATATAGACGAAGAAAGCCAACAATCCCGTCTTCCCGACTTAACCGAAATGAGGAATGGCATACCTAAGCTGAAGTCTATAACAAAGCCGCTGAAGCAAATGACTTAAATGCCGGGCTCTTTAATGCAGTTGGAGATAAGTTGGTTAGGAGCGTGTACCAACTTATCTCTAAGATATGGTCCGATGATCGATGAGTGGAACCTCAATATTGTTTGCCCAATCCTCAAAAAAGGAAACCCTCTTAACTGCACCAACTATAGAGGAATCAGTCTACTTAACATCGCCTATAAAATCTTCTTTGCCGTTATATGTGAACTTCTAAAGCCCATCGTCAACAACCTGATAGTCCCTTATCAGTGTGGTTTTAGACCAGGAAAGCCTACAGTTGATCAAATATTCACATTACGGCAGATTCTGGAAAAAACCCAAGAACGTTAAATTGACACCCAACGTCTCTTCATCGCATTTGATAGCATCTACAGGGATGTGATGTCAAAACGTCATCGTCAACAGACGTTACTTTCAGGTAGTTGAGGACTTTGTCTACCTTGGTTCCGTTATTCAAATATTTCATATACAGATATCCTACTTGTCTACGTTTTAAACTCCTACCACTCAAAATGTTTCAAATATCCTTTTAAATGATTTAAAAAATTAACTTGGAAGCCGAGATCAAAACTTAATCCTGCTTCTTCTAAAAAAGCTTATAAACACACACCAGATATCATAATTTTTCTAACAAATCCTTTAAAGTTTAAGAGTTTAGGTATCTTTGTAGTACATTCAACTTTGACACTTTCTTCCACTTGCTTAATATACCTATTGCTGTAGTTAAAATGTAGAATCCTACTTGCAACGACCGAGGACGTAACACCTTAAAACTAAGAATATCCTTCAATCTTCAACAGTAATGTGAAACAATTTAATTCAAAAGCCACCTAAGTGTCACCTAAAGTTCACTTTAGCATATACACGTGTGTGTGTTTATATACACATCAACAACACATGCTTATACTTTAGTGTATGGAAGAATCCTGATTTAATATTTTATCCTCCTAAAGTGTAGCTGTGCTGTGCATCTCTATGTATGTACAGGGTGGACCTAAAGTTTCTGCCTAATTTGAATACAATTTAACCCAACAAACTTGTTGTCATTTTAGTGTGGTATGATCTACCACCATCAGCACTTGTGGCACGATTTCCTAAACAATGATCTGTATTTATCTGTCTCAAGCTGAAAGAGCTTGAACTGTTTGAACTTATTTAAGTGTGCAGTCTTGCAATTGCAAGTGTTGTGAAGAGCCTAGCAACGTCGTCGTCATAAGGCCGCTCTGATCAGAAGTCAGTGTGACCCGAAGAGTTCATGGAGTTTGTTTTCAAGAAATGTCAAGAGAGCCTAATAATTTGAATTATCAAGCTCATTTCCATTTAAATTGGGAACCCGTGGTTAACTTTTGTAACTTCTTTGAAGACGATGCTGCCTATACGAATATTTACTTACTTAGGTCCTTAGACTTATAAAGCCCGTGAAGTGTTATGGAAAAGGCTCTAGGAAAGGCTTAATATGAAGCTGGTGCTCATATGAGTGAGGTTATAGACCATACTAAGTGATTCTAAAATAACTTGTTACTATAAAATTCAATACATCAAAGTTATAGTCACTTTAAATTGACCCACCCTGTCTTTATGTATATAAGTAGCGTATCTTTCCATTGTAGTAGTGTGCTAATAATTTAAATTCAAGAACTGACACCGTAAACAATGTTTTATATGCGGTCGATAGTTTCTGTTGGTGCGACGGTGTTGGCGGCCGGTGCGCGGTACTGCCTGGTGTTGCAAGGCAAAGAGACAAGAGATATATCTAAAAACAAAAATTGATTATTTTTCTTATACTTATAGCTCATCTTCTACATGTGTGAATTGGGCTAGGCTGGGTTGTTTTGGAAAGATCAAGGCATCTGGTTGGTGTGGAAACTTCCTGTAGGACTTAGTTCTCGTGCAGTGAATGGCACTTATATTATAATCCTTTCTTAAAGTTTAAGGAAAGTTTCTTCTTATTCCTCTGAACTGATAATATGCATGTATAGCTTTATTTAAAGAGGCAAAGTGTCTAAAGACACTCTATAGGTGGAAGATTATGACCAAGAACTAATCGTTCTTTAAAGATATAACTTTAAAACTGTTGTAAAGCGAAATGATTGCACGTTAAAAGGTGAACAACTTAACGAAATTTACAATACCATGTTAAGTTGATTTTTAAAGTTTAAAGCTATAGCCTATAAAATGTTGGCTTACATTCTCAAATCCTGAAATTTACTGATCAATAGCGCAACTTTTGTTACTGGTCTGAAGTTTCAGTATCAGATCTTAAGCGGACAAGATGGAAAATGAATCTCATCTTAGAGGTATAAAGGGAACTCAAGGATATTATTAAATGTCAACTTAAGACTTTGAGAAGACCTAGAAGATACATAGACCACAACTAGACCAAGACCTAGCCAGACATACATATACTCACCCCAGACCAGGCCTAGACTGGACTTAGACCAAGACCAGACCTAGACCAGACCTAGACCAGACCTAGACCAGACCTAGACCAGACCTAGACCAGACCTAGACCAGACCTAGACCAGACCTAGACCAGACCTAGACCAGACCTAGACCAGACCTAGACCAGACCTAGACCAGACCTAGACCAGACCTAGACCAGACCTAGACCAGACCTAGACCAGACCTAGACCAGACCTAGACCAGACCTAGACCAGACCTAGACCAGACCTAGACCAGACCTAGACTAGACCTAGACCAGACCTAGACCAAACCTAGACTTGACCCAGTCCCAGACCTAGAAAAAAGGTCTGTTGATACAAATCAATTAACTCAGCTTGTCAATGAGACAACTCGATTTCCTCACGTTGCGGCTTTCATATACCTCTAAACTCCATAAATACGAAATCAGTGTATTACCGCCTCTAAGCACATCAGACTATTGTATCGTATCTCGGTATAGCTTTTGTAGAAATAGATCCATTGGTGATCTCATGGTTTATCTCACCAAACAGCAGAGCAAATATTTACATCGTTTTGGAGAAAGCATTTGGTAGAGTTTGGAACCAAGCTCTCTTATCAAAAATGCGCAATCTTTGTCCTTTGGATGTGTAATTTTAACGGCAGCTTATGTAAACGTCGTCAAAGCGAAACCAACCCCAGATACCAATTTCTCTGAGTGGCAATAACATCTAATCAAATTTCAGTACCCGGTGCTCCTACTTCTTCCTTCTCAGACATTGATTTTCTTCCCCCTGTCTCTTTGGAGTGTGGAAAAACAATATTTCGTGTGAACTTGCCCTAGTTGTAGAGTTCTTGGTTGTGTTTAGACCCCATTGAATCGATCGCAAGTGGCTGGCCAAGTCTTAATCTCTTTCGCTGGAATGGGCGCACTTAAGCGACGAGAGAACCATGTGGTTGCAGCGTTCCACCTGGCCATTTTCTCTTGGTGTCCTTACGACATTTTTTACGTGCTGGATATCGTTCTCGTCGCAATACTGCTCAAATAATTTGGAGGTGAAAGCTGTTCCTCTGTCGGTTATGATCATGCGAGGAACGCCAAAATACCCCTTTGCTTCAGCCAAAACATTTAGGACGCCTCTAATGTTTGTAGTGTTCACTGCTCGAAGTACCGAATATTTTGTGAAGTTGTCCACATTGGAAAGCACGTACCTGGTCCCTCCCTTTCCAACGAGGAAAGGTCCTAGGTGATCCTGATGAACCGTGTCAAAGGGCAGTGGAACTCGTTTCGGGGTAAGCAGTACCCCTTCAATTAAACCAGCTTTACGTTTGGCGTATGCACAGTCGACGCAGGACTTTATGTACGACCTCAGTATGTCTCCCTTAGCCTCGAAAGGGTCCTACCTACGTCATCGTGGCAGAGCTTCAACACTCGCCATCGAACTGCCTTGTAACCACCCATCTTTCTTACGTTTGCCTTTTCCGGTGTCATCTCTGCAGGCTGCAGTGCGATTAAAATGGATCATAACTTTACATCTTGCCACTGAATTGGGGTTAGCCAATCGTCCTCGGCTATGTTCACATTCAGCACAAACAATAATGCTTCTTCTGGGGGTTGTTCGTCCTCATTCGGTTGTCGACTTAGAGCATCCCCGTATGCCGCTTAAGTACCTGGCTGATGGACGGTTTTGAATGAAAATTCTTGGAGTTTAAACCACCATCGACCCACTCTAGGAAGGATATTTCACTTGTTGCTTGTTGCTACAATGGCTTCGCAACCTGTTACGACTTTAAAATGCTTACCCAAGAGATATACTCTGAAGCGCTCCATACTTTCCACAATGGCAAGCACTTCTAGTTCATAGGAGTGGAACTTCTTTAAAAAAAGATCACTGGTCGAGGGCCTCTGTCCTGCCTTTCTTTTTGCATAAGCCCTAACGACGAAGCATCGGTGTCATCGAATTCCGGGCTGTAAAGAGCTAAAACTGGAGGATTAATTAAAAATTCTTGAAGTCTTACGAAAGCAGCTTTCTGATTTTCGGTATAGTCAAACTTCCGATCACTCCGTACACTTCCGTACCTCGTGAACACTCCGAGGTCTTGGGAAGTTTGTGAGTGCATCGAACTTGGTTGGAGACCGTATATGCTGATCTGGAAACCAAGAAATTCAATGTTAGTTTTAAAGAAAGAACACTTGCTTGCGTTTAAAGTTAAGCCTGATTTCATTAACACCCTCATTTAATCCAGCCTTAATCTTGTTCATGGTTGCACAGCAGGTGCATTGACGAGTCCCGCATTATGTTGAACTCATACAAACCATCATCAGTCAGAAACGCTGTAAACTTCTTGCTGTCTTTTTCTATTGGAATCTGGTGATAGCCCGATGCGAGATCCAGTACAATGAAATACCGGTTGCCAGCTAGTGATGACAATACTTCCTCTACCACAGGCATCGGAAACCTCTTTTTGACGGTTGCCCTATTGAGTTCGTCAAGACGATTGGAGAACAATAGTCGGATATCGATGGCCGGATGACGCCGAGCTTTAGTTCCTCGACTTTTTGCTTCACGATGTCTCGTTTTGCGAACAGTATTTTATAAGGTTGTACCCAAATAGGCTGGCTTGTGGTAAGCTCTATTGTGCCCTGTCCCAGGTTGGATATTTCCAATTCGTCCGCATCTTTTGTGAAGCATCCGCTATAGTTTGATAATAAGTTTTCTAGACTGCACTTGTCTTCTGCAGTGAAAGCAGATTTTGAGTTCATCAAGACTTAAAGTCTCTCTCTCTGAGCAGAGCTGCATCACCATGTCACACTTATTGGATGCTTCTTGTGGCGGATTTTGGATGGTGTGATCCTTAATTGTGAGTTTTTTGTACTATTTGTGCACTTCTACTTGCGGTTGGTCTAAAAGCCTACGTCCAATCATCATGGGGTAAGGTTGGCTTTCGTCTGGCACTATGAGAACTTCACACCACGATACCAAATCATCCACAGCAACCTCTGCGTAAAGACGCCCCACTGTATAACAGCAGCCATCTCCAAACCCATTGAGACTTCGCTGACTTGCACAGTATTGAATGCTTCCCTCGTCTCCCGTGGACTTGCAAAGTGTCAAGCAATCACTCCCCAAGTCGATGAATAATTCTACCACCACACCATTAACGTATGCCCCTTTCACATATTCCGAATTTTCGTTGATCATGTTCACCTGTCCGTGGGATGATCTGCCTGACGGGATTGTTTGGCGAGCTGACACTGCTGGGTAAAGTTGGACAGTCTCTCTGAAAATGCCCCATTTGGAAACATCGGACACACATTTCGTGGTTGTATTGGATGAGCAGTTTGTTTGATATTTTGTGGAATTAGCCACTTACATTCCAACCTTTAAATAATTTAGACGCAACACTCGCACTGAAATGAATGCTTATCAGTTTGCACTTGAGCCCAATTTCGAGCGTACTGTCAAATATAGAGATTATTTTTTAAACTGCACATCGAGAATGTGGAATACTCTGGCCAACTCTGTTTTACCCCCCATTTTGATCCTTAGAACTTAGACCAATGTGCACCAGTATTTTATCTCAAATCCTTCCTTAATTCCTTACTCTCGCAATGTGTTTGAATATAAACATATAAAGAGTACTAATAACCCCTTGAGTGTCTGTAGACTAGTCCGAGACAAAACCTGGAGGAGACCATGAAAATGAGACTCAGACTATTAAACCGACAGGTTAAAGAAACATTTTTCAGTGCAAGGAAGAGAATCTGACACAAAATTGTGGGGCCCACTTTGTAAAATTTTATATAATTGTTCTAATTAAAATCTCAGCATCGAATTGTCTCTAAAACATGTATCACACTCTTTAAGTAAGAACATCATTTCAAAGGATCAAAAATGAATTTATCCTTAATTAACTGCATGTGAGAAGGAACACAAAAAAAGGAATAAAAAAGGACCCAACTTTAATACAGGTCAGGGATACCTCTTGCCTTTATTTCTCCTTTATTTTGTATAGAAGCAATTTGTCTATTTACGCTTCAGCAAGCCACTTGACTTTGAAGTTGTGTGGTTTTCCTGGTTGGTATAAATGAGGTGGGTAGAAGTAAATATACAAAATAAAAAAGGGGGAATATGATAAAATAGAGTAAAAGAGAGAGAGAAATAGAGGGAAGATATCCTACTTTTAATATTATGTATGCATCATTGTGGCCAAGAGTCCAATGAAAAGTAAATTAATTCTATTCCCAAAGATAAACATGTGAAATTGAAGGATAATTTCGTCCTTTTTTTTGTATGTGTGTTTCCTCCTTCTTTATACGGCTTATATGATATACGTAGACATAGAATAAACAAATAAACAAGTGAAGAAGAATGCGGTTATAATACGTTCTTAGAAAAAGAGAGAGGGTATAAGGATATGGGATCTTTTTGTTTCCTTGTGGAAATTCTATGAAGTGTTGTTCAAATAAACGTTCTTACTGAATAAATATATAAATTTTGATGAAATTGCTAGAAGTGTTTTGTAATTTGCAAAGAATTAAGCGAATATAATATGTACCTACGTGGGATTTCAAACCTACCTTAAATCTGGCTTTAAAGAAAATATATAAAATTACATTCTTTTAATTTGTTAAAGTAAATTAATCTACAAAAACAATGTCTTTATTTATGTTCAAGATATATTCAAGACTTTTTATGCATTTTTTAAGAATAAAAATTCAAGGTTAAAATAAATGTTTTTTTTGTGACCTTTTGATTAGAGAACCTCAGGGGTTGTTGCTTTCGTGGGATTTGAAAAAGGATACTTGTTTTTTTCTTTGTTAATACATTTTAAAATTCAGTTAACTCCAAGGACTCTTGATCTTGATACTTTTTTATTGACTACTTTAAGAAATAACTTAATTTATTTAAGATGAATTAAATAATGGTTTGCTCGTTAAGTTATTATTAAGAGGTTTAAATTTAATTTGGGCAGCTGTCATCTTTAAGAAATTACACCATGTTACGTTAAGTTTTACCACAACAAAAACCAGCCTTTAACTGTTTTCTTTTTCCCGTTGTGGCTGCAAAATATCGGCAAAGTTGAGGGCAACCATGGTCTCATCAACCACAGGTGTACCTAGCCTTTATTTTGCAAAAGCAACAAAAACAGGTGATCGAGAACGAGTTCTTTCGACAAGGTCGAAAATGCCGGTGGATGAGCCGAAGAAGTATGCGGTCAGGCGGACCCTACTTAAACAACAACAATAACAACATATTTTTATTTGTTTAACCATTCTTATTTTAACGTAGATTAATTGAAATTAACATTTGATATTTTGTAAAAAGAAATGGGTTTTTAACGCCGCGTTTTTAAAGTCGTTTAAGTTCATGTTTGGTACGAAATTCACACCTCGAATCTCGCGTGTAATATTAATAATAATAGGAAAACGCCTAGTTTAGACTTCTCCTCGATTTTTGTTTTTCTTTGAACTTTCTCGAGAAATAAGAATAGTTGGGAAGGGGTCTGAACTCGCTATTATGTTTCGGCAAGTTTTTGGAAACTCATCCAACAACTTGTCGAAACCGTGATTGTGTGTGTGGTAAAGTTTCGCTGAGAGTCAAAATGAATCTTTAGAGCACTGTAACACCAAGTTACCCTCGTGGAAATTGGTACTTACCAAATAAAATCCCTCTTGAGAAACGTAAAAGTTTTGTTACGCTAATAGTTTGAAAATAGTATTAACAACTATTGGAAGGAACGTGCTGAAAGTATTTTGAAATTTGATTCAAGAAACATGTTTCCGAAAATAAAACAGATTTACAAACAATGTAATAATGTTAAAATACATGAGCTCAAAATACCATTATCATCGCAACCATTACTTTCTCAAACTGGGATTGATAGTCAACAATGCCCAATCATCGATGAATCTTTTATTGTAGATGTTGAAGCAGATAAACTCAATCCTATAGGATCTTACATTGATTCAATTAATGGTAGAAAACTTTCTATCACGAAAACTGACGAGGTAAATACCGAAGTGTCAAGATTTTACAATAATAAAATACTGACATTCCTAAGATCTACTGATAATCTTAAGGCCAATGAACTTACAGTAGAACAGACCATGCATTATATTATAACATAAGACGAACTGACACAAATATTTTGTTAACGTAACAATAAAAAAAATCAAGCAGTTTAGATAATATTCCAAACATATTCCAATCGGAATCATACACCAATATTGTTATATTTAATAAATTGCTAAATAACTGTTACTTCCCGAGTTGTTAGAAAACCTCAAAATAACTTCTAATAATAAAAAAGAAAAAGGACCCTTCTGATCCTTCAAGCTGCAGGCCAATAAGTCTCCTGCCTAATATCCGGAAGATTTTTGAAATAGTTATTTGTAAGTCCATCCAGTTCGTGTGCAAAGAAAAGGATTAATACCGCGAGACCAATTTGTGTTCAAGAGAAATCACTCAGCAGTGCACGCAGTTACAAAACTCATTTTAGAAGTAAACTGGAATCTGAATGCAACGAGAAGTACAGCTGCTTGCGTAGTAGATATCGAAAAAACCTTCGACACTGTTTGGATCAAAGGGCTTTTATTTAAACTCATACGGTACGAATTTCTACCCCATCTTGTTAAAGTAATTTCATCTATGGTGAATCATAGGAAATTTGTGGTAACCGATAGAGAAAACACTACAACCAAGGTTTTTAGTATCACTAATGGTTTGCCACAGGGCACTGTTTCAGCACCTCACTTGTTAAGTTTATATATTTCTGACATATTAAGTGAAATCGATGGCTCCATAGCGTTTGCTGACGATAAAACTTTGTATGCAAGTGGATCAAGAATTGTATATATTCAAACAGAATTGCAAAGAAAATTTGATAAACTGCAATCATGCTTAAAATAAACAACACTAAGTGTAAATTAATAGTGTTCCGACGCCCAATAAATTAAAAAAACCTAAAAATAATAACTTAGAGGATCTCCCCATCAAATCAAAGACTGTTGTGAAAAATCTGGCTGTTCATTTGGACTTATTTACTATCATGATTACATAAACATTCAATTGCAAAAGACAAGAGCGGAATTGATGTCACTTAAACGCCTTTTCTTCTCCAGTTATCTGAGATCTGATGTGAAGATTATTTCCTATCATGCATTTATACGTCCAATTCTGACTTACGCCAGTGCAGTGTAGTGGAAAATTAATACGTCGTATATGGAAAAGCCTCGCAAGTTCGAGAGAAAATGTTTTAGAACTTCCATGCAAATGTACATAACGTCGCATTCTGACTTTCGGCTTTACGTTTCGAAAAAGAAACTTTTGGATGCTTTCGGTGTGTCCAAAATTGACAATATCATACAGATAAAAGAATATTATATGAATTTTCTGAATTATCAAGTGGAAATACGGACCTAAGATACTGCGTAAGCATGAAGCAAAGAGACGAACAAAATGGTTATAATATTGCAAGATATTGGTGGCCTGACTGGGTCATTGCAGGCGTGTAGTCGTTTCTACCATAACGTAACGTTTCTTATCGGTCTAGAAGGCAAGCTAGATAATTGGAAACAATTGCCGATCAAGCTTATATCTCGAGAGGTTAGGGACTATATACCAAGATACCTTCTGAGTTATAAAATTATTAAATAAATAAATTAGGTGGCGCAACAATCAATAGAGAACCAGGTTCACACAGAAAAATAATGCAATGTAAAATCAAAGGGAAGAATTGTCGATTTTTATAATGCCCGATTTGTTCTTTGTTAAATGATTTAATTGCGATTCAATGTTGTTTCATTTTGATTTAATATTAAATCATGTCATTGTGTACAATAATATCAATAATTTAAAAATACGCAAGGTATGGAAGACAACACAAGAAGATTCATGTTAAAATTACATTGCTTTATGTAGAATTGACATTCAACAATGTTAAAATGAAATGTTCAATACAGAAATTCCATTATAAAATTGTTAACTGTTAAAATAAAAGTTTTTGATCTTAAAAACATCTTGAATAAGTAAGTGAAAGCTGTTTGAAATAAAAATCCTTAAAATGTTGTTTTAATAAGATTGGGTCGTGTTAAAGAAATCGAAATGCTTACACAAAATCATATATATTATTGAAATTGAAATTTTTTCAGAATTAAAATAGAATTAATTTTACTTTTTAAATGAAATGTTTATTATGAAAGAAAGTTGAAAATATAAATATCTGAAATCGAGTTGTATATTTAGGAATGACAAAAACTATTCCGTTACAAAGAATGTATTGTAATAACGCAATCACACGAATTCAATTTTGTTTTAAAATTTAATTATATTAAAACAAGATTGGGTCGTGTTAGAACAAATCGAAGCTCCATGAAATAAAAGTGATAGTTCTTATTTTAATATGAGATCTTGTTGAAATAAAATTATTATGTATTGAATTCTACAAAATTAATATGAAGTGCCGTTATTTTTCCGAACTAGGTAACTGGAAAACATTTAGACAAAGTCTATCAGTTCATTTATATTATAGTCGCGTCTCGTGCCCGAAGGATTTTATGAAGTGAAAGGTTTCTTAGTGAAAAGTGAGTATAAATAAGTTCAAAAGAAAACGAATATTCTTCTGTTCAATCACCGTAGGTCGAAGTAGAATATAATAAAAAGCCTACCAATTATTCAAGAAAACAAAATAAACAAAAAAAAAAGTTGGACGATTTATTGAACAAATATAATTGACTTATAAAAAGAATATATTCAAGAAGCTTTTCAACCGACTGATCTCCGCGCGGGTTTCCAAGAAACATTATTCAGTTGGAGAAAAAGTGAGGTATTTGTTCATGTACTTATTTATTTTTATATTTAATTGTTTATGACTTATGACACAGTTCGAAATTAATGATGATACCCTTTCGGTTTTTGGTTGGGAAGCTAGACCAGTTTTGCGACAACATCAACTATTACATGTGTTTGGGCAAGTCGGAACTTAAACCTATCTAAGGTAGACAAAAAATAATATTTGAATAATGTTTAAATTTTGTTTTTAGAAGTTAAAACTAATTTTTTTAGTTTAAGACTTTAGAAACCAACGGCCATTAAAGTGATTCGTTTCTAGCTAGTTTCATCAATATAATTTTGGGTGACATTTATTGCAACAGCAACAGGATTTTCCAACAAAATTAGAAGATATACTGAAGCGATTCCCTTATGAAATAAAAGTAGGCATATTTTAGATTTTAATTTTCAGGAATCTTACTTCATTCCTTGTGGCAACCCTGGAGGTAAGCTTTGGGACGAATACGTTAATCAAAGAGCAAGGCGTTTACGGTTTGAAAGGAAAATAAATGAATCTTTACAATTGGAAACGAACCTTTAACTCAGATTCGTACCACTACAGAGGTTGACGTGTCCATTTTAAAAGTTTCTCTATCTTGAAATTTCTTTAAATTGATAGGATGTAAAGGATAAAGGCACCAAACATTTACATTACAACTGGCACCAAAACCATCTGCAACTTACTTCGATTTTTTGACGAATTGACACTAATCTAATCCAAAGGCTCCCAAGCTAGTAAGTTTACACTTTTTTTTAAATTAAGACTGAACCATAGGAGAATTTTCATAAAATCTTTGCTAATTTTTTTTTTGATGTAATACAAATCTTTTGTTTGCAAATATAAAAAAGCTGTTTTTAACTACATATAGCCAATGAATTGTGTAAACTTTATAAGATATATTATTTTGCTTAAGTTTGTACAAAATTTATTTCTTGCGTTATGAAGTTGAGCTTTAACATTTTGATAAACATGTTCAATCATTTTTTTTAAGAACTCTAAGAGTTCATAAGATTCAATTACGTCTTTTTTTTAGGAATTTGTAAATATATTTAAGAAACAAAGATTTGAAATTACTGTTTAACATTAATATACATAAACTAATACAAAAAAAATAATAAAATATATAATATAACTAACATATTTGTTTGCTTTTTTATTTATACCTGTTTGTCATTTTGACAATTAAACAATATCTTGCAACTGACGTTGAATCATGATGCAATGAATTATCATGGCAACTAATTGATTTAAAAGGAATAATCAAGTTGTTTTACCATTGGAGATCGATTTATTTCAATATCAAAACGATTCAAATGGAAAAGTCATGTTGTTTTAAACGTGAACAAATTTATTTTAACAGGATTAGTAAAATTGATTAAACATGATGATCAAAATGATTCAAAAGGAATGTTCGAATCAATTTAAAAGGAAAACTCAATTGTTTTGACAAGGACTTCCAAGTTGATTCAACATGACCATAAAGATGATTCAAAATGAATTATAAAGTTATTTTAACATGAGATCAATATCAATTTAACTTTAATTCACATGTTATAATAACATGATTTAAGATTAAATTAATTTAATTTTTTTTACGAAAATAACATATTAAATCAACATGAAACATCTATGAAGCAAAATCATTGGTAAAAAATGTTGAATCATGTTTATTTTTTTTGAATTTACATTGGTTTTTCTCTGTGTGTTCTAGTATATCAAATTATTGAACAATCAACTCTCAACCATTCCTTTGTTCGATTACTGTTGTCAGGGATGGAGGGGACCTATAGTTTATGTACCGAATCCGAACGGCTATTTTGAGAAAGCACTATTATACGACAAGTATTACTTTTGAAGAATTTGTCAACTCCTCGCAAAAGGCAGTACCTGTGAATACAACTTTATGTGGCACTTGCAGGGATCGAACCCAAGACCTCTCGCATGACAGTCCAACACATTAACCATAATGCCAAGGGTACTTCTTCTAGGTTAGTTAAAGATTTTTAAGAACTTTTTTTTTTATTCCCCATTGGACAATGCTGTCAAGATCTTTCTATTACAGTGGGTTTGTAAAATATGCCCTTTTAAAAATGCTAAAAACAAACCTATGATTAAAATATCTCTTAACAATAAATCGTATGATAATATTCAAAAGTTCAAATCTGTCTCTTTTAGATACAATTTAAAGTGTTTTACTATCTTACTTAGTTTCTGGAAATTCTCATTAATTTTGAGTGTTTATTTGAATTCATATGAAGTTTCGTGAAAAACTTGAATTTGATACTTTCATAGTCTTGGACTCAAATTTTAATGCTCTAATTTTAACTTTTTGATCAAGTTTTTGAGGTTTTAACATAGTAGTTTTAAATATATTTCAATAATTTGATATCATAGAATTGTTAACAACAGATTCGATACAAGGACAAAACTTACTTTTAAAACGTTTTGCAGTTTTCTGTTGAAAACCATAACTTGCATAACACAAGACTAGACAACTACTTTAAAAGTTTTTTGTTTCAAATATTGTTATGATTATAAGCTTAGAAAACCATCCAATATAGAATCAAAAAGTCTTATGAACTTGTTTTTTCTTTAAAACTTTAAAAAGTGATATATCAAAAACTTGACATTATGCATTAATTTTGCCGGATTTGAATACAGGTCACAAAAAAAGGCCATTGGAAAAGTGGAAATTTAATACTAGCCAGAAAACCTTGTTGCCCAGTATTGGGCCTTGGGGCATACCAGCATTTATTTTGTAAACATTTGATTTAAACCCGCCCAATTCTATTTGACCTTTCGGAAAAGTAACCCAATTCTAACCCAACAATTAAGAGATTCACGATACAAAATGTACGCATTTTCAATGAGTGAGCTTGATGCCAAACTCTTTTAAATACCTTAGATTCTCAAAAACGGTACACAAATTTATTCCACTTTTTGGTTAGATAAACCATCGGTCATTAAGAAGCTTTTGTTCCTCGAGATATTTTTAAAGCTGATAATAAGTAAGTGTTTCCAAGATTTTGACAGAAAGATTCGTCTTTTTTATGGACAAGA